>NC_056739.1:1261041693-1261171693 GCF_019279795.1 Protopterus annectens | reverse complement strand
CTGTGTGAACCACCTTACCCTCGTCTACCTCTTTGGTGACTGCTTCAAAGAAGTCTATCAGGTTTAGGAGACATGATCTGGCTTTTACAAACCCGAACTGGGTAGGGTCCAGAGTTTGGAGATTACCAATGTCTTTGTTTATAAGTTCCATGATGATACGTTCCATGTCCTTGCATACCAGGCTTGTTAAGCTAATGGGGCGGTAGTTCCTGGGGTCCATGGTGGCTCTCCCTTTGTGGAGTGGGATAACCGTTGCTGTGTGCCATTCAGTGGACACAAAGCCTGAGGTGAGGCTATGATTGAGCATGGTGCTTAGGTGGGTTGCCAGTTCGTTCTGTAGTTCATGTAGAACACAGACTGGGATGTTGTCAGGTCCCATGGATGCTGTGTTCTTGGCTTTGGACAGTGTGGTTTTTACCTGTGCAGCTGTGATTACAGGAACTTTGCATTCTTCTGGTATAGAGATGGGCCCTTTAGGAGGTGAGAGGGGGGTAAAGTTATCACTGAACCTATCTGCCAGGATGTTGGCAATATCAGTTGGTTCTGTATATTTAGTGCCATTGTGCTGTAACTCAGAGCAAATCTGAGTGTTGCCATTGAGATTCTTAACATAGCTATAAAATTAATGCAAGGGGATGTAATGTAAGTATTTCAGGTATAAATGTAGAATGTTGCTACAGTAACAGGGGTTGTGTTAACCGACATGTTGTGTGGGAAGTCACTTCTGATACTGACATGTACACCATCAGTTACTGACAGACATCACAAGATCATCATAGTGAAGTACCACTCAAATCACAGCAATGATCCTGTGGAATACAGCAGAGATATGACCAATAAACATGGACAGTCTGACACAATCTGGTCAGTCCAGAGGTACACAAAACTCCTTAGTGCAAGACATGTGGACTAAGCCTGACAAAGTGGATATTTACAGCCATGTAAATTGGGATATCACAAAAATACTGGAATAGATAAGCTCACACAGATGATGCATTCACACACTCCTGTCTGTCCTAACACATAATAACTGGAGGAGCAGAGGTCCCAAGCCCACATACTCCTCACTAGTTAGTGACATACATCTTCACTGCATCCCACTGCTTTGTCAGAAATACCCAACACATATGGTGGCCAGGCAACAGTACATCTGATAGATATCTGGACATAACATCACACTAGGTAAATACACTGAGCTACTAGGCATGTCATAAAGCACTGTGCAAACTACAGGCAGACTGCCACAACACTGACCCAAGTTTCCTATGGGGGAATACACATGTACCTGCAAATATAGCAGGCACTACAGGCATGCAACAGCACAGAGTAACAGTCACCAGTGTGAAAGTGCATACTCACAACCAATCTGAACACAGTCACAGTCACATTATGATAAGCCTAATTAATAGTACAGTACATGGTCTGTGTGAACAAAACCATCCTCATATGTGCCACTCACACACTAACCCTACATATACTGGCCCAATACAGAGTGTAGTCTGATGCCTGACTGTGGTATGCGACGTGTGTCAGTCTGGCCCTACAAACATGTACACTGATAGGGTACCATAAACTGGAGCAGCATGCAACATCAGATAGAACAGGACCAAGAACAATGACATCTACCACAGACTGTACACAGGCCAAGCAACATATTCACAATACACACTCTGTCAACAATCACCATAAGTACACAGACCTCACTACTGTACAGACTACAACAGAATGTCCAGGTTTTGTCCTCAAATATAAGGCCTACTATACATAACATGTCTAGCAGTCTGATATCTCACTGGCTTGTTGTCAAGTATGATGTCAGCAAATAAGGATGTACTGTACATATGCACCTGTTACTGCATGACATATGGACAAAGGATGACAGACTTGGGGGACAGAGGCAAAAACACAGGGCAAATATTGGCATATTGCTGTGATGAACTGAGAATTTCCTGGTGTAACAGGGTTTGTTGTGACATATCTCTTCTGAGGGATATGGAGTCAGTAACTCACAAGGATGTCACCATGTACTGACTGCAATCATCAGAGTATGCTACTGCATTTCTAAAGATAGGAAATGTGTGAGTAACACACCACATGTAAGACTCCAAACTCTGGAAAGTCTGCAGATAGCTCTGCAGTTGAGAGTTTCCTCAACCACATAACACTGTCATGCCAGACTTTAAATCATGTAGAACAGTCATAGCCACACAAACCCTGTCAAACCAACATTACTTCAAATGTAGAACAGCAATACTTACATTCTGTCCCCATGTCTGGAACATCCCCCTCCTGTTTGTTGGCCTGTCTCCACAGTGTATGTTGTAAGAGGTATTTCCAACTACCCTCTGTGATGCTGTTTGTCAAACACCCACATGAAGTTCTGCTCACAGTGAAGGAAAAGAGCCAACATCCACATGAAGTGTTTAGTTATAGGAGTGTGTTTTCATGCAATTGGCTATAAGAATGATACCACAACTGTTCCACATGCAGTTATCAAGTGGGGGACTACAATTCGTGCACAGGTCATCAGCTGATCATGAGCATTACTTAGAAAACTCAAGCTGCTGCCTATGCAAAACAGATGTACTTTTCCACATCCACCAGAGAAGGAGAGAGAGAGAGACACACACACAGAGTCAAAGTAAGAAAGGAAGGGAGTAAGAGAGTAAGAGCCAAGCATGTTTGTGTATAATTCATGGGTGGAGAGTGGTATCTGGGTATTATAATGGTTGCCTATATTGTTTACTAATCCATACTGTCACGTAGTAATTGCACATGGTTGTACATATTTATGGCTGAGGATTGTCTACAACAACCTCTACAGTGTTTGAAAACTGATGGCCTTGTAATGTAGACAATGGGACATATAGCTCCTGCATATAATGATGTAGCAAAACCCACACTGCAATAGATCCTGTCATTACACAATCACCCCAACAGGATACTGATGATACATACACAAACACATATTTACCAGTACTGAGTTTCAAACCCCTACCTAACTATGTATTGCTATTACAGTGTTACACAGTTATTGCAAGTGCTACAGAGTTTACATGTTGGAGAGATGTCCAAAGGTATCTTTGTAGGTGAGTGATATCAGCAAAAGTGCTAAAGGAGGGGTAAGGGAAGTGTAGTAAGTGTGAATGTCCACAAAATCAGGTGTCAATGAAGACACACACACACATACTCTCTCAGAGAAACACATACATTGTTATAGTTGGCAGGATCAGGATTAGAAGTCCGACCAAACTAGTTTACTGCACTACAGTATTATGCAGTTATCACAAGCACCACAGAGCTTATATGGATGATACATGGCCAAAGGGGTATTTCAAGGTGAATGACATCGGCAGGTGTGCTAAACTAGGGCAATGGGAGGTGTAGTGAGTGTGAATGGCTTCAAAATCATTAATCTCCACACACACACACACACACACACACACACACACACACACACACACACACACACAAACACACAATTTGCCAGTACTGAGATGCATAGGTTCATTGCTTCACAGGTGTGTAGTAGGTGAATCGGCATGAAGGCTGTACAAGGCTAGCAAAGGGAATACCTTGACATCAGGCCACATGACAATAGTCTCCAGTGTGGGTCAGGGATGTAGTCCCTGGAGTGATCCACTCAGGTGGGTATTGTATTCACCATCCACTCATCTGGGTTACTATTGGGGGTGTCCAGTGATGTGCACTGCTTTCCATGTATGTAATCTCTATTCCATAACATGGACAGTGTCTGAGTTGTGCACATGTCCCACACGCATGTTCTTTGATATGTGGAAGTATACTTGAGGTCTCTGGGGCATGTTGTGTGGACAGATTATTATCTTCTGATGTAGCATTCCTGACATCATTCGATGATACCTGGCTATGGAACTGAAGTCATGCTTGCACCTACATTGACAGCATGATACAGGTATTTAGTGGAGTTAGTGGTGTCTGTCCATACAGGGCATGTGTATAAGGCATGGTATTCCCTTTATGGGTTACATTTGCAGACTCTACAGTTGTTGCAGGCATCCAGCGGGGAACATAGCAAAAGGGCCACTGTAAGCATTTATTTGTCTACTGCAGGGATGGAACAGGGTGCCATGTCCTTTACTTGCTGGATAGCACACACTCAGTCAGGAGATGTAACACATCACAGTACTTTCTGATGTCAGTGGCAACAAGCATGTAGTCCATTGCAATCACACAGTGGTTACTATCTGTGAGGCAATATGCAGGGAACTACCAGTATAGTGGTTGTTGCCTAGCCATGTGTGTTTGTGTATGAGACATGGGTGGAGAGTGTTCTCTGAGTAATATAAGGGTTGCCAATATTGCTCACCAATCCATAATGTCACATGTAGGGCTATGGATTGTCTACACCAGCCTCTCTGGTGTTTGGCATTTGTTGTACTTGTAAGATGGACATTGTGACATATACTAGGTCCTCAACATAATAATTTAGCAAAACCCACCCCACATTGCATCCTATTATTACACAATTACATCAACCTCCACACAGGAGACTGATGGCAGACACACACACACACACTTGCCAGTACTGAGATTCAAACTCCTGCCTAGCTATGTATTGCTACTACAGTGTACCACATTTATCACACATGCCACGGAGCTTATAGAATGGATGTTGTCCCAATGTACTTCTAAGGTGAGGAACATCACCAGCACTTGTAAATACTGGCATTGGGTGATGTAGTGGGTGAGAGATCCCCAAAATAATTTTACCCTAAAGACACATTTACATTTGCCAGGAGTGAGGTTCAAACCTCTATCTAACAATCTTTATGTACCGTTATGTTACACATCGACTACATGCACCACCAACCTGACATGGTTTAGGGATGGCAACAGGTACTTCTAAAGTGGATGATATCTGTAGGACTGCAAAAGTTAGGCTCTGAAATGTGTACTGGGTGTAAATGGATGGGGCCAAAATCTTTGAGGTACATACATACATATGTACACACACAAACACTTACCACACATGAGATTCAAACCCATACCTATGTAGTTACTGCTATTATAGTGCTCCGTATTTATGGCATGCACCACAGAGCTTAGAGGGCTGGCCCTTATTCAAAGGGGTATTTCTAGGTGACTGACATCAGCAGCCTTGCTAAAGTAGGGCAAGGGGAGGTGTAGTGACTGTGAATGGCCTCAAAATCATTACTCTCTACACACAGATTTTTACAGTTGCCACATCGTGGATTAGAACTCTTACCTAATTAGGTATGTTACACTATAGCATTACACAGTTATTGCACATGCCACAGACCTTATAGGGCTGGCCCTTGTCCAAAGGGGTATTTCAAGGTGACTGACATCAGCAGGCTTGCTAAAGTAAGGCAATGGAAGGTGTAGTGACTGTGAATGGCCTCACAATAATTAATCTCTATACAGACACAGAGTTTCACAGCTGCCATATCTGGGATTAGATTACACTACAGCATTACACAGTTAACACATGCACCACTGAGCTTATAGGGCTGGTCATTGTCCAAAGGGGCATTTCAAGATGACTGACATCAGCAGGCTTGCTAAAGTAGGGCAATGGGAGGTGCAGTGACTGTGAATGGCCTCAAAGTCATTAATCTCTACTCACACACACATACACACACACACACACACACACACACACACACACACACACACACACACACACACACACAGTTTCCACGTCTGGGAATAGAACTTCTACCTAACTAGTATGTTACATTATAACAATACACAGTTATTGCAAGCGCCACGGAGCTTAGGGGGCTAAGAATTGGCCAGAGGGTTATTTCAAGGTGACTGACATCAGCATAAATGCTAACATGGGCAATAGGAAGTGCAATGTGTGTGAATGGGCCATAAACCATTCCTCTGGAAACACACACACAACACTCAGTCACACATAACTTTACATTTGACAATACTGGATATACAAAAGCTAGATGAACACTGATTTGTACTATTATGTTACATGGTTATCACAAGCACCACAGACACTGTAGGGCTGAGGGCTACCAAAAGCAGATGTCTACAGTGATTGACATTGGCACATCATGTGATATTAGCCAATTGGATGTGTGGTGGATGTGGCAGGCCTCATGATGGCAATCTCTTTGTCACTGTCTGTCTCTCTCTTCCCCACATCTCTGTGTGTGTATGTTTGACCTATTATAGTGTGTTGGCCTTGGATATGTGTGAGTATTCCTATCCAATGTATGTGCAAAGCATAAATGGTGTGCAAAGTGGTGTGTGTGCACAGACATCTGTGACTGACAGATATGTATAGTCCACTGTTGCTGTCAGACATGGGCTTAATTTCTCTAAGTGTAGGAGCATGCCCATTATGACCTTCTGTATTGAGTGTGTGAATCCATTCCAGGTAGGTTGTACTCCAGTACAGGATTTTGTGTTCTACACCTTCAGCTAGAAACCTGTTTCTGCAGGATATCTGTAGATAGGTTGACAATATGGAGTCACAATGGGTGGAAAATAGTGGGATACTGTAACTATTGTGTCTGTGCTACTTGTGTTACACAGTTGGTGTTAACAGAGATATTCAGACATATGTACTGTTTTACACTGTGATGTATTATGTCATCAGCTACTGACAGATATACTTATTTGCTCACAATTATTTCCTAGGAAATACAAGATGAATGAAGCTGTGTCCAATATTGTGGTCTGCAGCCTACATATTCTTTCACACTCATGTCATTCTGGAGGGATAGCTGCAGGCACTTGCTGATGGGTCTGCGTAAATGGTCCAGCACCTTGGTACTGTGGTGGCTGAGGATCCCCTGCTTGTACATCTATCGACATAACAGAATGCCCATATCCTGCTATGGCCATACCTCTCAGCTGTACAGATTCACCCAGGTTACCCAGAGGTAGGGCTCATATATCTGGTCAGTTCACCTTCACATTGTGGTTTACAAGCAGGTTTGTAGCCAGCCATTACTGGGTTTGCAGGCATGGGTAGTATGGGCACACATCAGAGTTTCAGACTTCACACACTCCATGGCGTCCATGCTTCTACACCCCCCGGGTCTATATTATAAGATCGATGGTTGAAAACATTGAACAACATATGGTCGACACCATATGATCGATGTCTTCAAACGTTGACCTTATAAAAAGACAAAAAGAAAAAAAGAAAGAAGTACCCTAATGGGTACTGCATCCCCCTACACACACACCCCTGCTACTTAAATATACCAACTCCAAGACCACACTACATTGCAGTAAACAGAAATCTCCCCTTTATGGAGATTTCCATTTACACGCTCGAGATTCTGAGCATTCACTATTCTCATGTCGACAATGTCAGATTCGACATTGTCGGCATTCGAGAATATAATATAGACCACCCCCACTCTGTTATTCTATCCTCTTCCTAAAATTATGCAAGCGATATCTGAGAAGTATCCCTATTTTTGTCCCTTCATCCCAGCGGTATTTAGAGGTTGGTCCACAGTTCATGCAGTAGGACATGGTGGGCATGCTACTGGGATTTGTCGACATGGCCTTGCATTTGTGTTCTGTGGACTGTGTTATGTTGTTAGTTGGGACCCCATGAGATAACATACATTGGCAGTACGGGGAGAGGAACAGCCCTTTGACAAAGGACTGTAGGGCATTTGGTAGTGATGCAGGCCAGTGCATTCTGTCATACCTACAGTCCCAGGCTGCGAGCCACTGGATTTCCCTGGGGTGACAGGGTAAATGTACAAGGTGTAAATGGCAATAGTTCCTGTCCATTTTAATCCATTGTTCTGGATGCTGGCAGGGTGCTGCTTACAGCTAGGGACACACCTGCATGGGACACCTCTTCAGCATGCTGCATTCTGTGGGTATTCCCATACAGAAGTGGGGGCCATACTGTACTCATTCCCAACAGCAGGGATATGACCTGTGATAAACCTGCGGCTGATGGTGGGGTGAGCTGAGTGCATGTGTGATATGGGAGCTTCTTGCAGCTGAATCACAGATATACCTGGGACATTTTAAAATACCAGCAAGACCACCGATCCAAGAAGTAAGCAATTTTAATGAAACACTTAGCACCTCGGCTTGCACAGCCTTCCAAGAGTAAAAACACTACAAAACACTCTTTATTTAAATACAGCATATTGCACAAGACAATTAATCAATTAAGCATACAGTTTAAATCACATACTTCCAATTACATTCCTTGTTGAGTCCCTGGGGCTCCAAAGTACCATACTTTAAAATCAAGAGGGTTTCTTCTTTTAAAAGTTTATTTTTTAAAGACACACATTCAACTATACCAACTTGCAATTTTTCCAGAACACAGCCCCTAAGAGAATCAGGATCAGAATTGTGTGCCGTCGTGAAATGGCTCCCAAGGGGACCCTCTAGTTTTTTATTTTTTATATCCCTAATATGTTCCTGTAACCGGATCCTAAAACTCCTATATGTTTCCCCTATATAGAATGTATTGCATCCACATCTCAGCACATACATTAGCCCCTCAGTATTACAACTGTATTCATACCTAGCTGTAAATTTAATACCATTAATATAGGGAAAAGAACTCACTACATAATGACAGATGGAACAGCCATCACATGGAACATTGCCCTTATTTGTGCTTAAATTCTGACTAAGATTAACGTCTGGTAAACAAAATTGGTTATGTACCAGAATATCAGCCACATTCCTAGCTGTTTTATATGCAATACTCACAAAGTCAGATAATATAGAGTTCCAATATGCTGGCTTGTGAGTGGACATAGGCAGTCTCGCATTACTTCATAACTGTGCCTTTTGTGGTCTGCCAGTGATTGGCCAGACTATATCAGTATTCCATACTACACAGACAACTAATGTGCTGCTTTGTGTATGCACAATTCCAAAGGTGTGTGCAGTTGACAGTTACATTTTATGTACTCTGTCTAGGGTACTTCCACCTGTGCACTGTGTGTATGGCTGGGCCTACAGTCATAGCATGTTCCTCTTTCAGATGGTGACAGATATTTACATCTGAACAGTGAGCGTGGATGACTGCTGAATTGGGTCTTGCTGGGATGCATTGTGGTTGGCACTGCAGTAGTCAGAACATGGCCCTGTCATCGACAGTACTGACCATAGGCACCGAGACACAACCTTACATGCCTACATACTGACCACTTCCACACAATATGCAACAGACAACAACCTAACACACAGACCCCTGCATATTGTACACATGCAACAATCTATCCTGTAAATTGGGCCAGCTCAGGTAATCTGTGCTCCACTGTTATTAAACCCACATGTATATGTTACTGCATTTCTACATAGGACTGTGAGGGGGGGGCACACCTGACAACTGTAAACATTTGCTATGACTGTACTGATATTTCAGGTACTCTCTTGGCTTCCATTTCATTTTGTATTCTGACTTATCATGTAGACTAGAGGCATATCAGTAGAGTACAGATCCTAGGTTTTATTGACCTACATTTCAGTTTGACTTCTTACCCTTCAGAACTAACATACAACTGCCTGACCTGTTGTAGTCTGTCTGTGTAGGTCTGGAGGGGGGCTGTTCTTCCTTGCCATCAATTGGAGGCCTTAGCACAGCATTTCTTTATGGTCGTCTACACCTGTCCTGCTGGCAGCGGCTGTTATTGGGTATGTGAGCCTCACTGACATGCATTGTGTGTGTCCTATGGACACACATTTGGGCCACCACATGTACTGCAGTGGGATTTGTCACCTTGTCTAGTACTGCCTACTTTGTTGACACCAGTGTTTGTTACGGATTTATTGCTGTCCATATAGGTGTCCACTATCTGCTGCCATCCCATTCAACCTCCCGATTCCCTTGCATGCTCACATCCATACCATAGATACAACTAGCAGAACATACTACTCCATTCAGCAATTGATAGGAAGAGTTACTTAACTTGTGGCTGTGCCAGTATTGAGGATGGTGCTGGATGGCTGACTATGTCAGATGCACATAGTACATTCCCTATACATGGTAAAGCACAGGTAGTGCCATGTTTGGCATCCCTTTTACTGTATGTGCGAGTCAGAGAGAGGTGGCATTCCCTGGGCTCCTACTGTGTCAGTTTATTTGCTATGCATTGCCTCGTTGCCAAAGTCTGGGCATACTGGGCATGCCTCCTTCTGCCTACATGTGCAGACTCAGGTTGTTCCTCCTCTGAGTCACTCTGTACCTGTGCTGGCCTTGGCAATAGTGGGGAGCTCTGTGGCCCTGCTCTGTGCTGCTCCTGCTGCAGCTGTTTCTGCAGGATCATATTGTATAGCATGGCACATACAATGAAAATTTGTGTGCATGTAGCTGGAGAGTACAGCAAGGCTCCACCGGATATGTCCAGGCACCGGAACCGTGACTTGAGCTTGCCAAACACATACTCTATTATGATTCTGGTTTGTGCGTGTGCCTCATTATGGAGTTCTTGTTTGGGTGTGTGTACATTTCTGATGGGTGTCATCAGCCACGGCTCCAGTGTGTAACTAGCATCCCCCACTAGTGGCCATATGGGATGTCCTCACTGGCAAATCTCTGGTACAGCTGTGTCATATGCCAGATATGGGAGTTGTGATAGCTTCCAGGGCTGCCAGCACACACATTCATGATAATGCCTGAGCATCGCACATGACCTGGCAGTTGATGCAGGGGTAACCCTTGCGGTTGATGTAGACCCTACACCACTGACCAGGTGGTGCTTTGATGTGTATGTGCATGCAGTCTATAGCACCCACGACCTCAGGGTATTCTGCTATTTGGTGGAAGAGATGCATATTGCTGGTCAATGCCTCATGGGTGTTGAGGAAATATATGTGCTCGCTGGCATGTGCTGACATGGCATCAAGGAACTGGCGGAGTACCCTGGATGCTGATGCCTGTGAGATCCCCAAGATATCCCCACTTGGCCTTTGGAAGGTACCTGTGGCTATTATTCTTAAGCCTACATATACCTTGGTATCCACTGGGATGGGTTACCCTCTGTTGGCTCTGTGAGTGAGGCATGGCCAGCACAGCTCAATAATTTGCTGTAGGAGGTCCCTGTCCACCCTATAGTGCTCCATTATCTCAGGTTCATGTAGCCCCTGGTAGGTTACCCTGGCTCTGTACACTCTTTTCCTTCTCCTCACTGTGGGTTGGTTGTCAGCATTCTCATCCTCACCACCCTCAGCCTCTTCCAAATATTGATGTATGAGAGCGACAGCAGCCCCTCTCATTTTGTTAGTTTTGTCAGGTAAAATTTCCCCATCTGTGTGCACCAGTGGTGTAGAGTTTGTGGGAAGAATCAGAGTGAAAGGTGTTTGCA
Source organism: Protopterus annectens (assembly GCF_019279795.1). Lineage (NCBI taxonomy): Eukaryota > Metazoa > Chordata > Ceratodontiformes > Protopteridae > Protopterus > Protopterus annectens. The sequence goes on along the minus strand of NC_056739.1, from coordinate 1,261,160,366 downwards.
TAGTTTATAGTAGTGTGCTGGGCTGGGCTGCTGCCTGTATAATTGGCTGATTCTGATACATTTTACCTGCCAGCTATAGTAGTTCTCCTTGATTGCCTTCCTACTGATGTTTTCCCTTCCCATTGCCTTCCCGTTTAAGCCCCAAGGCACGCTGTGTACATAGTCAGTGCTCAGATGTCAACAGAGCTGCTATTTCCTGTGTTTTTTTTTTTTTTTGTTTAAAACCTGGTGCATGCCATGCACACCCATTTAGGCAATGTAAACATTGCTAGGCAGCTTCAGACATACCCCCCCCCTTCCTTAGCTGTGCTTAGCTAAGGGCAAACATGGGCCACAGAGCTCCAATAAGCTTACAGCATGCATGACACTCCCCCTTATGAGGTCATCTGCCTCTTATGCTTATACCATGGTGCTGCTGCACCTACACAGTTGGGTGTAAGCTAACACTGAGGGGAAATCTGTGATTCAGTATCAATCCCTTCATCTGCATAAAAACTGACTGCTAATGCATGGTTACAAAACTGACACTCAGCCTTCCCCCTTGGCAACCACTATTCCATGGTATTGTTGTGTTACGCATGCCATTGACTATTATGGCAGAATGCTGATTTTGGTTTAAAAGCTTATTTCCAACTTTTTTCATTATTTTCGAGCTGATCTCGTTTGCGCACCACTGCCCTATGCTTAAACAGCCAAAATCAGCCCCAAAAAATAAAAGGATGACAAACTTCCTGTCCCTAACAAGGAAATGTCTCCCTGTTGGACATTGTTACAGAAGTTACAGAATCCACATCTGGACATTCCTTTCCTTTTATAAAAACTATGCTGTTGGATATCCCTTTGTAATAGTTCCTTCCAAATTTTAGATGGATTTAAAATAAATCTGGGTTCGTCTCCCAATTTTCCTGCTAGTGATGGGTTTGAGGATATCAACCTCCAATTCTTACGGATGATGTCCAGAATTGCTTCTGAATTAGTACTGGCCAAACATATTGCATTGTTCCCAGGACATAGTTTTAGCTTTATGGCTATAGACCATGTACCCTTAAAAATCAGAGGGGGCCCTGTATCTTTAATACTAGAAAATTGTGAGCTGGATTGGCAGTTGCGCTTGGACGCTTTCTGTCTCCCTGGCCTTAACACTAACTGCAACATTGCCCCAGTTCTTAAATTAAAAAGTTATTTCAGGTAAAACCTACTGTTACTATATAGCTTTCTCTGACTTTAGGTCTGACCCGTATATCAGGCAACACATATTGGATGACTTGGCAGTCTTGTTTGTTTTCAGCACCTTGCACTAACACATTGGGTCTAGCTAGTTGACTTGACCGTCTACTATTCAGGGCTTGCTTAACCTAACAGTCAGGTTTATAACCTAGTCTTAGTGGTCTTAGTAGGAAGACACAATGGATTCTTACGTGCTGAATCTTTTAGGTCGCACGTGTTTTCCGCAGGGCAAAGGACACTTTTCCCTTTTCTTCCCCCTCTCCCCTTCTTCTCTTTTCTCCTTAGTCCTGCATGGTTACAGCACAAACAGAATGTTTAATAAACTAAGCCTTAGCAAATATGAGCATTTATCCCTTTATACACCTCTTACACAAGGCAAATTTGTTTTAATGTTTTAAGTGAGTATCAGAGTATACTTTTTGATAGTTCTACTTACATATTTTGTATAGTAGTTTATTTTAAATAGTAATGACATCTGTTTTGTCATCTATATTATTGTTAAGTCGCTGAGATCTTTTTATAATTGAATCCATTTCTTATTGTTGTGTGCTACTTTTAAAATGATTCTAAATGTGGGATGCCTTTAACTTTTAGCACTTTGTATGTGTTTTAAATACAACTGTTCGGTAACAGGAAACAGAATATGTCATTTCCTGATGTAGTATTTTAAAGTGAGTGTTTTTGTCTAACTTGTTTCTCTGAAGAAGCTGCAGTGGTCTGTGGCAAAACGCTTTTTGTTTGTTCAAAATAAAAGCGTTAAGAAGCTTTTTGACTCGGAGGCATTTCTGTCTGCAAACAAGGTTCCTCATTGTGTACTTTATAAAGCACAGGTAGTGCCATGTTTGGCATCCCTTTTACTGTATGTGCGAGTCAGAGAGAGGTGGCATTCCCTGGGCTCCTACTGTGTCAGTTTATTTGCTATGCATTGCCTCGTTGCCAAAGTCTGGGCATACTGGGCATGCCTCCTTCTGCCTACATGTGCAGACTCAGGTTGTTCCTCCTCTGAGTCACTCTGTACCTGTGCTGGCCTTGGCAATAGTGGGGAGCTCTGTGGCCCTGCTCTGTGCTGCTCCTGCTGCAGCTGTTTCTGCAGGATCATATTGTATAGCATGGCACATACAATGAAAATTTGTGTGCATGTAGCTGGAGAGTACAGCAAGGCTCCACCGGATATGTCCAGGCACCGGAACCGTGACTTGAGCTTGCCAAACACATACTCTATTATGATTCTGGTTTGTGCGTGTGCCTCATTATGGAGTTCTTGTTTGGGTGTGTGTACATTTCTGATGGGTGTCATCAGCCACGGCTCCAGTGTGTAACTAGCATCCCCCACTAGTGGCCATATGGGATGTCCTCACTGGCAAATCTCTGGTACAGCTGTGTCATATGCCAGATATGGGAGTTGTGATAGCTTCCAGGGCTGCCAGCACACACATTCATGATAATGCCCTGAGCATCGCACATGACCTGGCAGTTGATGCAGGGGTAACCCTTGCGGTTGATGTAGACCCTACCCTGCTCACCAGGTGGTGCTTTGATGTGTATGCGCATGCAGTCTATAGCACCCACGACCTCAGGGTATTCTGCTATTTGGTGGAAGAGATGCATATTGCTGGTCAATGCCTCATGGGTGTTGAGGAAATATATGTGCTCGCTGGCATGTGCTGACATGGCATCAAGGAACTGGCGGAGTACCCTGGATGCTGATGCCTGTGAGATCCCCAAGATATCCCCACTTGGCCTTTGGAAGGTACCTGTGGCTATTATTCTTAAGCCTACATATACCTTGGTATCCACTGGGATGGGTTACCCTCTGTTGGCTCTGTGAGTGAGGCATGGCCAGCACAGCTCAATAATTTGCTGTAGGAGGTCCCTGTCCACCCTATAGTGCTCCATTATCTCAGGTTCATGTAGCCCCTGGTAGGTTACCCTGGCTCTGTACACTCTTTTCCTTCTCCTCACTGTGGGTTGGTTGTCAGCATTCTCATCCTCACCACCCTCAGCCTCTTCCAAATATTGATGTATGAGAGCGACAGCAGCCCCTCTCATTTTGTTAGTTTTGTCAGGTAAAATTTCCCCATCTGTGTGCACCAGTGGTGTAGAGTTTGTGGGAAGAATCAGAGTGAAAGGTGTTTGCATAGTTTATAGTAGTGTGCTGGGCTGGGCTGCTGCCTGTATAATTGGCTGATTCTGATACATTTTACCTGCCAGCTATAGTAGTTCTCCTTGATTGCCTTCCTACTGATGTTTTCCCTTCCCATTGCCTTCCCGTTTAAGCCCCAAGGCACGCTGTACATAGTCAGTGCTCAGATGTCAACAGAGCTGCTATTTCCTGTGTTTTTTTTTTTTTTTGTTTAAAACCTGGTGCATGCCATGCACACCCATTTAGGCAATGTAAACATTGCTAGGCAGCTTCAGACATACCCCCCCCCTTCCTTAGCTGTGCTTAGCTAAGGGCAAACATGGGCCACAGAGCTCCAATAAGCTTACAGCATGCATGACACTCCCCCTTATGAGGTCATCTGCCTCTTATGCTTATACCATGGTGCTGCTGCACCTACACAGTTGGGTGTAAGCTAACACTGAGGGGAAATCTGTGATTCAGTATCAATCCCTTCATCTGCATAAAAACTGACTGCTAATGCATGGTTACAAAACTGACACTCAGCCTTCCCCCTTGGCAACCACTATTCCATGGTATTGTTGTGTTACGCATGCCATTGACTATTATGGCAGAATGCTGATTTTGGTTTAAAAGCTTATTTCCAACTTTTTTCATTATTTTCGAGCTGATCTCGTTTGCGCACCACTGCCCTATGCTTAAACAGCCAAAATCAGCCCCAAAAAATAAAAGTTATTTTTTATAGTTTTGCAACTATTTCCCATGCCAATGGCCATATATGGCCATTGGCATGCCTACTACATTGAATACATGCTTTCTTTGGAGCTGTCATGCCTCCGTTTTGTAATTTGCAGAAATGTATTTGGTTAGTAGCCGAATACATTTCTGCAAGTTACACTATTCCTGCACAGACACCTGCCTGCTTACTGGATCAGTAATTCACCTCATTTGCATGTTTTTCAGCTGAAAATGAGGTAATTAGCATACAGGAGCTGTGTCTGTGCAGGAATTATGTAGGACTGCTCGTGCATGTCCTGGGAGCTCGTTCTTGGATCGCTCGTCAGCCATATTGCATGGAGCAGCTCTTGGACTATTCCTGCATGCCGTGCAGAGCTTGATGAACTCCAGGGAATGTATTAATTGGCATTCTGTTACTTTGAACAATACAGGATATAAAAAATTAATTATGCTAAGTTTGAAAAATATTATGAGTTATTAACTGAAGAATTATATGGGGTTAGAAGAAAACAAAGACAATAAATATTATGTTTAATAAGTGAAATAATGGATGACAATTTCACCAAACATGGTGATTTAAAGATGGTGATGAGAGATATAACAAAAACATTCAATTATGTGGAATATAAACAGTTATCTAAGGTGTTGCAAGCATATGGAATTGTAGGAAAAATTTTACATTTTTTTTAATTATAGCATGCAAAAAAGTCAAGTGAGTGGGGAACTAAGTCATAAGATTGAGGTTAAAAGGGAATCCACCAAGGATGCCCAATGAGTTTTGTGTTTTTTATGATGGTTATGAATATTATTCCCTGGTAAACTGAAAACAGTTTGAAAAGGCAAGAAGTACCTTACAGGTAAGGTTAAGATTCCAGTTATGTAATCAAATGCATATTATTTAGTGCTGGCCACAAAAAAATTCAAATAAGATAAAGGAAGTACAAAAATGCACAGAACTATTATTGGAGAAGGAAGGTCTGCATTCAAAAAAGGAAGAAGGAAAAAGTAAAGGAATGGGAGATGTTAAAAGAATAAGGAGAGTATATTTCCATGGCAGAAATTAAGTATAAGGTTTGGTGAAATGGAAATTGTGGAAGAGCAGTTTTAATATATGAAGAATGAAACTACAAGATTATGGAAAATGTCCAGACACCTATTCAAGAAAAATGTGCATTTTATTAATTCTGCTTTAGAGAAGTTAGGTTTGATATTACATTTAGAAAAAAATCTGATTTTGGGACGCAAGCATACAATGTGACTTTTTTGGCATTTAATAATATACTGTGTAAGAAAATTTAAAAGGAAGGCATTGTACGCTGAAAAAAGACACAGCAGAAAACTTCCCAAATCAGATTGCTTATTTCTCGTTTCCCTCACTTCATTTCTGCCTCATATATTCACAGTCATTGAAGTTCTTTGTCTGGTAAAGTATATGCACCTCACAGAGAGTTCTCAGTATGACCCCAGAGAAATTCCTACAAGAACCTTGAGCTGATTGTAGATTGTAAATCATGTTGCAGCATTCTAAAGGTTAGAGTTCAGCATGGCTCATATAAACACCAGTAAAAATGACTTATGTTAAAAATGCTTTTAATCCGCATAGTTTCAGTTTAAGGTTTTAAAAACCATCAATGTAGCTTAAGACAACACTGAAAGAAAATCTGTACAGGTCTGAACAGAGACCTTTAAACAATCTGCAAGGATTCTGCTACTGTGGAAAATATGAGCAAGCAAAAATGTCTTCCTTTGAAGAAAGTTGGCTGGAAAAATATCACTTAAGGTAACTGTTTATTTAGAACTATCATTTTTCTAGGATGGAGTGATATTCATTTGAGTGTAACTAATAGTACTTGTAGCTCATGTTACTATACCAGCGATACTTGTAACTAGCTTATACATGCGTGTTGCAGAAGGGATAGGCAATTTCCTCATAACTTTGGATGCTGTATGTCATTCCTCACCTAATAAAAGGAAGCAACAGCTTGCTTACTTCTCATCTTCAACCTATTCTTAGAAGATGCAGAAAAATGTTTTAGCTGAACGAAAAAAATGTAGGGTGGTGAATTGCATTGTATTCAACATGTAAGAACACTTAAAGCACAAGGTGGCCCACATGTGCTATACTTGTGAAAAACATTTTAAGTTTCTATGAACAAAACAATAGTAAAGTGTTCCCTCAACCAACCATATACCTAAGAATTATTGGAATTATTTCTGGATTTTTTTGCCCTAAAACAATAAGGATTTCACCTTGTAGGCATTACCATTGTGTTGCTGAATTACAATTTCAGGATCATTTTACTTTTCGAAGGCTAAATAAAACATTTTTCTGGACAGAAACAGAGGGATTGGGTGATTCCTAGATCAATAAGAAGAAAGTAAAACCAATAATTTTCTCTGCAATTGAACGTAAAACATGTTACCCAGTATGCACTCTTCTTAGTACTGCAAGAAAATCTGAGTGAAGGTGCTTTCTTATAATTGCAAAAGTAATGTAATACTATGGAAACATATTGTTTTCTAGTTTATGTGTGTGCTCATGAAAATGGTTTTAGTATTCCTTTTTCCCCGATTGCATCTGTGCATTCCTACTTCTTAAGCGTACCATTTTTTCCACACTGCTATGTTTTGTCTCAGAAATACTGGTTTAAGCATTTACACAATGCAGCTGCTTTACACTTCCTCCCTTTTCGTTTTCCTCAATAAGCATGTGTATCAAAGCACACATACTTTAATCTACATGTTTATAGTCTGTGTACTAGTGAAGTTTACTCAGGTGAGGCTACCAACTTCCCAGATGAGCTGGAGGGCATGTAGAGAACTCAAGTTTGTAAGATATAACACTCGGGCAATGAGTAATACTAGTGCCTTGTTGAAACATAGGCATAAGCACACCTATAAACTCAATTCTCTTTCCTTTATTTGCCACTCAGTTTCTTCCCATCAAAGACATTTATTGCAAAATTCTTATTATAAGAAGCAGTTCCTGTCACAGTCCTCACTTTTTTCTGGTTCACAGTACAAGTAGTACCTTCTATTAATATATTTTCTCATTTTCTCCTTCTACTTTCTTTTTTTCAGTGATGGCACACATCATCTTAGTATCTGCTAATCACTATGAAGTGCTGAAATATGCCCATTTTTCCTCCTCCCTCTATACATATTATGGATCTAGGATAAGAAGCTATAGGACATATAGATGGGAGCCAATAAGTTTCATTCTAACTAATGAAGGGTCACCCATATGGAAAACTCTGGAGATCGACTCATGAGAAACAGCCACAAACCACAAATAAACTGCTCATCAAGAAATCATACACTTCATAATTACATAAAAAATAAACATATGAGATTTGGGAGGCATAAATTGGAATGTGAATATTTAATACAGCACACAGTGATTGAAACTGTAGAGTCATTTAAGGACCTGGATATATGGGTAGACACAGCTATGAGTTTTTCTTATCATATCAACCAACTGGTTAATGATAGTTCTAGAATTATAGATTGCATAAAAAGATTTATAAAGTTTAGGAAATCAGAAATTATGAAGTCATTGTTTGTTAGTTACATTAGAACCAAACTTGAGCATGGAATAACAATACAGAAACGTTATAAGAAAATTGGCATGAGTAAACTGGAAAGAGTACTCCAGAAAGATACTAAAGGTACCCATGGATGTGAAATTTTAAGTTATCAAGAAAGACTAAAATAGTTGAACTTGTACAGTGTCTCATATAGATATTTAAGGAGAGATCTTATTCAGCTATATTGGGAATGTCTGGGCTTATCAAAAAGTAGTAGAGAATCATCAGACAAACTATGTAGAAGATTCTGTAGGAAGTCTAATAATTAGTTCACTGAGAGAACTGCTGATGCATAGAACAGGCTACCAAATTACATTAAAGCAAGCAATAAGCTTAGATATTTTTAAGAACAGCCTAGATACTTATTAAGGGAACAACTGTTTTAGTATATTGGCAGGCTAGAAGGACATTAATACCCACGCCTGAAACAATTGCATGAACATTTGTATGCATGTATGTATATAGATTACCAAACCAAAAAATGATTGCAAACATCACAAAAAGAGTTTCTACAGTATAATTTGCCCCCTGCATCCTATATTTGGAGAGAATATAGCCCACATACCTCCTGCTACTTCTAAGATCGCGCAAAAACAAAGAAAGAAAGAAAGAAAATACTTGTATGTAATACTATTTCCCCTTTTTCCTTTTTTCATGTTTGCCTAATCTTCATATCAGCAAGTTAATGGTGATCATGGCTTTTGATTGCTACCACCACTCAAAAAGAAGCGTAATGTATAGGTTGGATCAAAGGAATTGTAATTTGTTCTTGGTTCCAAGGACGATTGCCATGTTCTCCATAATAAAGCATTTCAAGCACTTTTTAAATGGTTCTTGGTATAGACCCTGCTCGGTTTTGCTGCCTTCCTTTGAAATGGCTTTGTACTGACATGTCCTTTTACAGCAGATGGAGTTTCAATGCAGTTTGGGTAGCTGAAGGAAGAGGAAGACGTGTTTAATGAGCTTAATGAGGAAATGCTGCAGTCTGTCAAACTGGGTCACATGTATACACAAGTACATATCAATTTTAGAAAGTTGGCATTTACTGACAATTTTTATAACTGAAATTAAGCTTTTGCAACCTTAAGGTTGCTTATATTACTTAAAGTAATACGCTCTTTTGCTAAATTCCATACAAGTGATGGGATTTTGATGAAATTAGCACTAGGTCAGATAAACCAATGTAATTTAAACAAACAATACAATATCATAGGTTTATAGGTAAGTACTAGGCTAGCTGCCCTTTTGGGCCATTTTAAGCCTAGCCAATATCCCTTTTGGTGCTTGAATTAACCTCTCATTTGTCTATAGATTGGTCTTACCCATCCCATGGTCAATAATTATATATTACCTCTAGTGAGAATAACTGAGATAAGACCATAGCTAATTTGTGGGGACTCATGTATGGAATAAAGCATTTAGGAGATGCCTCTATCCATTAGTAGTACAAGAGCAATCCTGGGATAAATGTTCTATTTCCCATTTGTAGATTCAAGCTGCATTTCAATATGGATAGGAATGAACTTTGTTTTACATGGATAAGGAGTTTGTTCCAGAGCAGAGGTATCATCTGTGTGATATACCTGTCCCTCCAAACCATTTTGTTAATGTTGCAGAAGAGGTTTAGATTTCTAGACCAAGTATTTCTGATGTCATTTGTCTTGCTGTTGTGCAGTAAAGCCATCAGTACTGGGTGAGAAGATGCCTTCTATGCCAGACAGAGGTCACCTCTTAAAGTCTATAGGATACCATGTATAGTCCATGTATGACAGTTTATTTAGGTCTTGAATCCTATTAGTATGGTGGGCATCTCAGTTGTTGCATGGGTCTTGACAGATACATGCCAAATAAAGCATATTACATATGACTGGCCTAATGAGGGCTGAATAAAAGGGGACAATGACTTTCCTAGATCTAGACACAATCCCTTTGTTTTTAACCTGTGCAATATAGATGGATTTTCTCACAACAATGGACATGTTGGTTGAAATTTAGGTTATTGTCGACATAAGTTCCCAAATCCAAACAGCTGGGTCAACTCTTAAGAGCATATTTTCAGTTTATTAGCTCCAAGGGCAGATAACATGATAGTAATGATTAAAGAAATATCCTCCTTTCATGTATAGGTTCATAGGATGATACTAGGCTATTTGCCTGTAGGCCCTTATAAGCCTAGCCAAGAATTTTGCCCATGTTCCCAAAAGGTCAGCACCTGTTTCCCCTGTCCAGCAGGGACACAAGTGGGATCCCAGGGGTATATTTTCTATTTCCCATCCAGTCATCCAGGTTCTTCTTAAAGAGGGCTAGAGAGGTACTCTGCTTGAAATGGAGAGGGAGTCTATTCCACAGACGGGGGAGTATGTTGGACACAAATCTATCCTGCCAACAAGTTCTATTAATGTCACAGACCAAGTTAAGGCCTTGCATGTGGGTTGCATGAGTGGAGTTTGTCTTATGGATGTGCAGCAACTCCATCAAGCCTGGGTCTGAAATGGCTTTGTATGCCAGACACAGGTCACCTCTGAGCAGTCTGTATGAGACTGGTAGAGGGACAGGGCTTTCAGCCTATCTGTATAGCCTAACATAGGATAACAGAATGAAAATAAAAAGAAGAATTTAATTTGAGTTTCATAATTTAATTACTTCACCTTAGTTATTCTTTTGGTTACCTTGTACTCTGGTTGGTTAGAGAAGATTTTTAGTTAAATAATTGTGAGGGCTGCATCATACCGATCTGTGGTTCTTACTAGAGATGTGAAAAGATGAATCAGAACCTGTCCATTGAGAATTCCTGAGAAACAGAAGTACACTCTCAACTAATTTCATCACGATTGAGAATATCCTGTGATCAAAACTGAAATCTCTGTATAGAAATATGACTGATAATAGGCAGGCAGTCATTAGAACCATTATGATTCAGGCCAATTACTATGTAATTTAGAACTGTTCACCTGATTTCTAGAAAGGCTAAAAAGATAACCAAGAGAATTTATGACTGCTCATCCAATTATCAATATCACCTTTCATAGTGAGTACAGTGTAGTAGTGCTTTGTTTAATATGTAGAGAGGGAGAGAGCTTGTTCTACAGGAATTGAATGCATTGGGTTAGATACACATCCTTAAAATTAGTCAGGCAGTTAGCTCAGTGGATTAAGGTTGCAAGCTGTTAAAGAAATGATTTGTATCATCCATGGTAGATGGTGTAACCTTTTCCATCTTTGTTTGCAGATATGTTACTCTGAGAAAGTGGTATAACTAGGCAGTGCTCCTGTGTTGTCCTTGGAAAGGGGCACTTGTGTTCAGTGATCTTACCCAGTTAACAAATGTATAATATATCTATCTATATCCATATCTATATCTATATAGATATAAATAGATGGATATAGATATAAACATACATGCACACATATATTTTATATATATATATATTTAAATATGTCCAGCACCATGAATAAAATCCAAACACTTTATCCGTAAGGTAAAGTGTCCAAAATGAACCACAATCGGCTGAAATAAGAGATTATTTTATTTCTGAATAATCCACAGTGTCATGGTGGCCAGCAGCACAGCCAGCAACATAAAAACAAGTGAGAACCAAACAGGTTTTGCCCCCTGGCATCATCAGTGGAATAGTGCATCCCCTCGTTGCATGAATTAAATAAACAAACTTTTAAAGTCATAGCTCCATTTGTACATATTATTCAAAAATATTTCTGAGTGAAAACACATTGCTCTAAAATTAATGCATATTATATAAGTTTTTTCTGTACTTTGTTGGGTCTTTGCACACAGTGTGTTAACGTGCACCAGAATGTTTGGTTGGAGTAAATATATATATATATATATATATATATATATATATATATATATACACACACACACACACACACACACACACACATATATATATATATATATATATATATATATATATATATATATATATATATACACACATATATATATATATATATATATATATATATATATATATATATATACACACACACACACATATATATATATATATATATATATATATATATATATATATATATAACATGGGTTTATATTAATTTGTTGAAATTTATTTTCAGCGAACACCTCTTCATTGACCCATATTTAGCAAAAATCACTTCTGCTACTCGCTGAAGATTCCAAGGGCAATGAAACAATTGCCCCACAGCACAACAGACCCACAACACCCCCCAACTATACATATATACCAAATTTGAAATTGCGCAACAGTGGTGAAAAGGGTAATGTTGGCAGGCACCATCTTAAAAAGTATTAAAATAACTAGTGATGTACCCCAAGGCTCAGTACTGGGACTCCTTCTTTTCGGCATATTCTCCTATTCTCTAGACCAGGAGTCCAGATCTTTGGTCAACTCAATTTGCAAATAACTGTAAAAGGGGTATTACTGTCAATTCTCCAATTTTGATGGCATTCATTAATGCAGGAACTAACCCTCATAAATAAGTGTTGTGCAGAAAAGGCTGTAATCAAATGTACGAAGAAGATTTGGGAGACAAGAAAATGCCAGAAGAAAAGATCATCCAAAAAGAGATTGATAGATTCTGTTAGTGAAACCTGCTATAGCATGATTATGAAAATAGGTTGGAGACTGGCACTGAATCAAGACAGGTGGCAGCAATAATTGCAACATGCTTAATAAATGCAGAAAATGGAAAAAAATGGGGTGATGATTGCAATGAAAGGAAATACTGCCAGCCCATCTAGCTGGAATTTTGTAAATAATTATATATCTTTGGTGAATATCAAAATGATTTATATAAGATGCTCATGTTACAAATATATTAGAACTGTATACAGTGTATATCAAACTGCTTGTACCGACATGTGTGTTGAAAAGGTATTTCCAAAGTGCTTTTTGAAATGTAACCACAGTGGGCCCTACTGGAAGAGAACAAAAATATACATGCACTATTGTAACTGTTTAAATGTATATATTTTTAACAGTGGAAACTTGGATTCAGGAGGTTAACCTCATTCTAGTAAATTTTAGAAAAACAACTGAAATTAAATTACTTTATGGCTAGGCCATAAAAGATAGCGTCTTTCAGTTTTCAATGCAGCAAAAGATAGAATGTCTGTACTAGGAAACTTTCTGTATTGTCTTTAGGGTGAATTAATTACTGGTCTTGAAAGCATGAAGGAATGAAATTGTTTTATGACTACCAGCATCTGCCAAAGATCTAATGAGAGGCCTTGTCTATGTATTTTTACAGGTAGATGCTAAATACTACCAGCTACTTCGATGGTTGTTTGTCCTGGGAACTAGCAGTCAGATGACAAGAAATTATGTAATTCTGCAAGCTATCCCAGAAGTAGTCTTAGTGAGACAGAGAATTCTGCATTATGTCTTGGAACTGACAACAACTAGAAGATCCATTCACCACATCTGCCTTGCTCTATTATTAAGTTCTTAGGTTATAGTAATTCTGTTAGATTCAGTCAGGAATAAAGTGTAGTTTAGTTTAGATATTTTTCTTTAGTTATATGAAACTATCCTACAATGTTGTTTTAAATATTTCCTGTGGTTTTGAACACTGATGTCACTGTGAATATAGATTTACCCCTGGATTTACAAAGCCCTTTATAGCATGCAGGATTAGTTTAAGAGTTATTTTTGGTAATATGGCCGACGTGCGATCCAGGAACGAGCTCCCAGGAAGTGCACGTGAACTCTTAGGCTAATCCTGCACGGACCAAACTCCTGTATGCAAATTACCCTCATTTGCAGGTGAAAATCATGCAAATTAGGGTAATATGTGATCCAGGAAGCTGGCAGCCGTCCGTGCAGGATGAGTGCAGTGTGCAGAAATGTACTCGGTTAGTAACCGAGTACAGTTCTGCAATCTACAAAACAGAGCTATGACAGCTCCAAATAAAGGCTGCATATCATTGAGGAAGCATGCCAATGTCCAAATAGACGGTCATTGGCATTGCAAAATGTTAAAAAAAAATTAAACAACATTTAATTTTCTTTTCATTGAGCTTGCCTGGTTAAGCATAGGGCAGCGACGATCAAACAGGATCGGGGGAAAATAATAAAATAAACCTAAAATAAGCATTCTAACTAAAATCAGTATTCTGCCATGCAAGTCAATGCCAGTCAGAAGACAACCTGGCCAGTGAGTAATGGTTGCTAAGGGGGGAGGCTCAGTGTGGGACATGTAACTATGCATTAGCAGGCAATCCTATGCAAATGAGGGGAGGGTTAGTGAATCCCAGATTTTCCCAAGGTGTGAGGCAGGTCCCAAGAGTGTAAGAGTATAAATAGCTGGGTGTAAGACTAGAATATAGATGACATCATGGGGGAGGTGTCAGGCATACTGTAAGTGGATTGGAGACCTGTGGCTCAAGATTGCTCCTAGCATAGCACAGCTAAGCTAGGGGTGTGTTTAAACCTGCCTAGCACTCTTTACAAAGTGTAAGCGGGTGTGCGCACCGCACACCGGGTTTTACAGGAAGAAAAAGGAAGTTTTGTGCACATCTGAGCACTCTGTTTGCGCGGCACACACACTGGCCTAAACAGGGAGGCAATGGGAAGGAAAAACAGCAGTAGAAAGGTAATCAAGGAGAACTAGCTGAGCTGCCAGGTGAAATGTATCAGAATCAGCTAATCACACAGGAAGCAGACCAGCCCAGCCCAGAACACCACTATAAACTAAGCAAACACCTACCCCCCTGGTTTTTCCACAGTCTACACCACCGGTGTATACAAGTGGGGAAATTTTAAAACTAAACCTACAAAATGAGAAGGGCTGCTGCAGGCAACATACAACAACATGTGCAAGAGGCTGAGGGTGGTGAGGATGTCAATGCTGCTGAACAACCCACAGTGAGGAGACAGAGAAGAGGTTGCGGACCCAGGGTAACCTACAAGGGGCTACATGAGCTGGAGATAGTGGAGAGCTATAGGGTGGACAAAGACCTCCTACAGCAAATCATTGAGCTGTGCGGGCCACACCTGACACACCCCACCGGCTGAGGGGAACCCATCCCAGTGGATACCAAGGTATATGTAGGCCTAGGTATACTGCCACAGGTACCTCCCAAACTACAACTGGAGATAACATGGGCATCTCACAGGCATCAGCATCCAGAGTATTCCACCAGTTTCTGGATGCCATGTCAGCACATGCCAGTGAGCACGTATATTTTCTCAACACACGTGAGGTGTTGACCCACAATATGCGTCTCTTCCACGAAATAGCTAACTACCCTGGGGTAGTGGGTGCTATAGACTGCATGCACTTATGCATCAAATCACCACCCAGTCCAGCAGGGTAGGGCCTATATCAACTGCAGGGGCATCCCCTCCATCAACTGTCAGGTCGTATGTGATGCCCAGGGCATTATACTGAATGTGTGTGCTGGCTGCCATGGAAGCTATGACGATTCACACATATGGCAACTGATGCAGCTGTACCACAGATTTGCCGATGTGGACATCCCCTACGGTCACCTAGTGGGCAATGCTGGGTATCCACTGGAGCCATGGCTGATGACACCCATCAGAAATGCACACACACCTGAACAACAACGCCATAATGATGCACATGCACAGGCCAGACGTATAATAGAGTGTGTGTTTGGGATGCTCAGGTCACAGTTCCAGTGTCTGGACACATCCGGTGGAGCCCTGCAGTATTCACCAGCTACATGTACCCAAATAGTAATGGTATGTGCTATGCTACACAATATGATCCTGCGGAAACAGCTGCAGCAGGAACAGCATGGGGCAGGGCCACACAGCCCCCCACCAATGCCAAGGCCTGTACAGGTACAGAGTGACTCGGAGGAGGAACAACCTGAGCCTGCTCCAGTAGGCAGAAGGGTCATGCCCAGTATGCCCTGGCCTTGGCAAAGAAGCAACGCATAGCATATACACTGACACAGTAGGGCCCCAGAGAATGACACCTCTCTCTGACTCGCACAGACAGTAAAAGGGATGCCAAAGATGACACTACCTGTGCCCTACCATGTATAGGGAGTGTACTATGTGCATCTGACATAGGCAGCCGTCCAGCACCATCCACAAGTCCGGCACACCCTCAAGGTAAGTCAATCAACCTACCAATTGTCAAATGGAGTAGAATGTGTTTTTACCCGTAGCTATGGTAGGGATGTGAACATGCAAGGGAATTGGGTGGCTGGATGTCAAGGCAGCAGAGAGTAGACACCCATAGTGGCAGCATGAGATCTGTAACACATACTGGAGTAACAATAGTAGCCAGTACTACACAGGATGACAAAACCCACTGCAGGAAATGGCCTGAGCAACAGAAGTGTCCATAACAGCCACGCATACCAGTCAGGAAGGATCACATACCCAGTCTCAGCCAGCAGGACAGGTGAAGACAAACACAAACAAATGCGGTACTATGGCCACCGAATGTGCCCTGTGGTTAACCCCTCCCCCAGGCCTACACAGACTGCAGCAGGCCAGGCAGTCGGATGTAAGTTGTGAAGGATACGAAGTCAGACACTAATATGTAGGTAAACAAAGTTAGGATCTGTACTACACTGATAAGCCCTACCCAGCAGGATAGGTAAGACTACAGACTGAAATGGAGTACCTGACATACCAGTACAGTCCTAGTAAATGTGTATAAGTGTCAGGTGCACCCCCCCATCCGACGTACACATAGAGTAACAGTCAGATGTGCCCCCACTCCTGTGTAGAACAGTAGAAACAGTCAGGTGCCCCCCCCACTATGCAGAAATGTAGCAACAGTCAATGGCAAATGACCAATGGATATTCTGCAGACACAGCATGCTACCTGTCTGTGTATAACAAAAGGACAGCACCACAATACAAACAACCTGGGCGTGGTCCACACATGCAACACAGATGGCCATACTGGGCATGCTCACACACTTAGAGGAATAAAGGCAATGTCAGTCAACAACATACTGAGAGGTCATACCGGGCATGCTCACACACTTAAACACATGAAGGCCATGTCTGCAAACACCAGTGGACCAGACATATCCAGAAGTTGCAGTTTTCAGTGCGAACACATGTCAGTATGCACCACTCCTGCCTTGCACACACAGTGGATAGGAATACAGACAAATATTGAAGGCACATGGGCATAGATGTGTGGAAGAGGGTGACCATGACAAGGAGCCATGCGGGCCTGTCCCAACTGGCACACAGCCTAAGGGCCCCCAACACATGAGGTGCGGATGTAACACACTGCGGATACTAGCCACCAGTACCTGTCAGCATGACAGATTATGTGGTGTACATGCCAGCTGTGCAACAAGACTGTACAAGGAAGCAACCATCTAGTAGCTGTATACACGCACCTGTGACATATGACCCTGTGTGTGCCCGCATGTGGCATGTCAACCCCTTCGTGAATAGGGTATGGCTCATGCACACACTGCCCTCCCCATAGCAGTAGTATGACAAGCGTTTAAATGAAAAATGGCCCAAGAAAACAAGTAAACAAACGAATGGCAGAAAACAGTGGCTCCAAGAAACAAAAGCAGGATGCTCCAAAAAATAGCGTATAAAACCTTTAATTACCGCTTTCATCGACTGACTTCCTCAGAATGCTTAATACAGAAAGAACACTCCCTTAAATACACACTCCAATTAAATGAACAATTAATCAATTATTAATTAAAAATATATTCCAAAATTATCTTAAAAAAGATGGCAGAAATAAATCATTATGTTTGTCAATATATAATTTCCTATACTTTAAAAAACATTTCACATTAATTGTTTTGTTTAAACCTGGTGGTTGATCTGCTTTCAATTTAATCTGCCACAAGGTCTCTCTTTGTTCAAGATAGTTCTTAAAATCACCAGCCCTTAAATCCTGTTTAAAGGTTTTATACGCTATTTTTTGGAGCATCCTGCTTTTGTTTCTTGGAGCCACTGTTTTCTGCCATTCGTTAGTATGACAAGCGTGTTGAGATCATCCAATGTGAATTACACCTTTGGGAGAGCTATAGCTTAGTAATATGCATGGCGCATCCCATAACTGCATACTGCTGTAGTGACAGAGTAGTTAGGTAGTAGTACTAGCCCCACACCTGTCAATTGTGTGAGTGTGTGTTTGTGTTTGTGCCTGTCTGCCTCTGACTGTGTAGAGTGAAATGCTTGTTAGGCTACTCACACTCTGTCCCATACATATATTCAACCTTGGCAAGGCTGCTGATGTCACTCACCTAGAAGTGCACCTTTGGGAAAGTAGTAGCCCAGAAATCACTGTGGTGCATCCTGTAACTGTGTACTGCTGTAGTGTGTTAGATTAGTTAGATAGGTGTTCGAACCCCAGCCCTGGCAACTGTGTGTGTGTGTCTGACTGGGTAGAAAGCAATGTTTTTTAGGCTACTCACACTCCATACAATACAAATACTCTACTTTGCCAAGGCTTCTGATGTCACTCACCTAGAAGTACACCTCTGGGAACATTAGAGCTCGGTAATCACCATGGCACGTCCTTTAACTGCATACTGCTGTAGTGTGATAAACTAGTTAGATAGGTGTTCGAGCCCCAGCCCTGGCAACTGTGTGTGTCTGACTGAGTAGAGATCAATGCTTTTTAGGCTACTCACACTCCATACAATACAAATACTCTACTTTGCCAAGGCTGCTGATGCACTCACCTAGACGTACACCTCTGGGAACATGATAGCCCTGTAATCACCATGGCATGTCTTTTAACTGCTGTAGTGTGATAAACTATTTAGATAATTGTTCAAACCCCAGCCTTGGCAACTGTGTGGGTCTGTTTGTGTCTGACTGGGTAGAGAGCAATGCTTTTTAGGCTATTCACACTCCATACAATACAAATACTCTACTTTGCCAAGGCTGCTGATGTCACTCACCTAGAAGTATACCTCTGGGAAAGTGATAGCTGAGTAATTGCCGTGGCATGTCTTGTAACTGCATACTACTGTAGTGTGATAAACTAGTTAGGTAGGTGTTTGAACCCCAGCCCTGGTAACTGTGTGTTTCTGACTGAATCGAGAGCAATGCTTTTGAGGCTACTCACACTCCATACAATACAAATACTCTACTTTGCCAAGGCTGCTGATGTCACTCACCTAAAAGTACACCTCTGGGAACATGACAGCCCAGTAATCACTGTGGCGCATCCTGTAACTGCGTACTGCTGTAGTGTGATAAACTATTTTGGTAGGTGTTCGAACCCCAGCCCTGGCAACTGTGTGTGTGTGTCTGACCGGGTAGAGAGCAATGCTTTTTAGGCTACTCACACTCCATACAATAAAAATACTCTACTTTGCCAAGGCTGCTGATGTCACTCATCTAGAAGTACACCTCTGGGAACGTGATAGCCCAGTAATCGCTGAAGCGCATTCTGTAACTGCGTACTGCTGTAGTGTGATTTAGATCGGTGGTAGTGTTCCATCTCCATCCATGCCAGTTCCAGATGTGATGTGTCTGTGTATGGAGCAATGCATTATAGGCTACTCACTCGCAATACATTACAAATGCCCTACTTTGGTAGTCCTGCTGATGTCATTAATTGTGAAATACACCATTGGGTACAATGAATGTCAGTAATGTCCGTGGTGTGTAATATAACTACATAGTGCTGTAGTGTAGTAAAACAGCTAGGTAGGGGTTCTACTCCCAGACATGACATGTGTGTGTGCTTGTAACTCATATCCTGTGCAGAGGTGGTTGTGAGTCTGTGAGCAATGTGGAGGGGTTTTGCTAATTTCATTTATGGTGGCCCTACTATATATTACAATGTCAACCATACAGGGATAACAGATGTAAATGGCTGAAAGGCTGGGGTGCAAAGCCATACCTATACATGTGACATCAAGGCCTGCCAATCACAATTAGCAACCCCACTGTGCCTTCATATGTGACTCACAACAGACATACCATGCCTGACAACATGGCCTGTATGGACAAATGACACTGACATCAGGAAATGCTGTTAGCATGCTATCAATGTAGATGCAGGGTAAATCTGCTGACCAGTAACACTCCCTGCCACACGTGGGCAAGACTGGCACATCTGATGATAAGCTGTGTTCACAGCATGGGCGAGACACCCCAGGTACAGTTTCACATGTCACTGTACATGCATGTGGGAGGTGTGCACATCCTAGACACCATCCAAGTCATGGACTAGGGAACACATACATGGCAAGTGATGCACAGCATTGGCCACACACAATAGTCACCCAGGTGCCTGGAAGACGGATGCAATATCCACCTGTGTGGGCAAATGCAGAAGCTACAGGCCTGTGCCACAATTCAGACCATTGTCATGTGGGCTGATGCCAAGGTATACCCATCGCCTACCCTTGTATAGCCTGCTGGCACTGTTGGCCACCACACACCCATGCAGACATTCACCCATTCATGTCTGAACTGAACCCTGTGTGTTCATGTGTGTGTTGTATGGTGTGTATGTTTACATCCGCATGCACTACTCACCCCAGGGCACAGTGAAGCATGCTGCCTTATGTCTGACATCCCCTCATACACACTTCCCATATGACCTCTGTATCACCCATGTGGTGCATGTGTTCCCTGCACATTGATGTGTTGTGGCAATCCCACTAGTGACGGGTTGCACTCCTGGCCCTGCCAAGTGTGTTAATGTGTGTGCGTCCCTGTGTGAGTGTGCCTGTGCTGACACTGGCACCTGTTCATGCAGACTGGCACGTGTACGTCACCTACTGTATATCTACCATATCCCTGTTACAGATGTCACTCACCATCACATATATGTTCTGAGTGCTCCCCACCAGATAACTCATGTGGTGCATCCAATAACAGCATCAAACTGTGATAGCACTACATAGCTGTCGGGTGTTTGATACCCTGTGCTGGTAGGTGTATGACACAAACATGCATTGGTTTTACACTCCCACCCCTCCCTGGCATGTATTCATCGCTGGCTGCCTCCCCCACTCCCTCTCTCGTGGATGTGGAGGCCCACACCTGCATTGCTTGGGCAGCAGCATGTGTATTTAATGTGATGCTCATGATCAGCTGATGGCCTCTGCACAAATTGCAGGCCTTCCTTAGCCGATTGTATGTGGAACAGATGTGGTAACATTCCCATAGCCAACTGCATGGAAATGCACTCCAATACCTGGGAACAACCTGGTGGCGATGGCCCTTGTCTGCTACTGTGAGCAGGAGCTAGAACTGTTGTTTGGCAAACAGCATTTCAGATGGGTTGGGGATTTACCTCTAACAACATACACTGTGGGAAGAGGGCAACAAACAGGAGGGGGATGTGCCTGACCTGACTACAAACTGTAAGTGCTGCTATACTGCATATGGAGTAATGTTGGATTAACAATGTTTGTCGGATATGCCTGTCATACATGTCGCAATACCTGCCATATCAGTTCCATGTATATGAGGAATCCCCATCTGCAGGCTCATCTGCAGACTGAGCAGTGTTGTGCCTTTGGTGTCATGTGTTAGCCACAATGCATCTATCCGTGGAATGCAGGAGGTACTGTGAGGATTGCAGTCTGTTGATGGTGAAGGCTGTGACAGTTACTGACTTCATATCCCTCATTGGACATATGTTGCAACAAACCCTGTTATAATGGTAGATTAATGAGGGTATCACAGCAACATGTCTATACTGGCCCTGTGTATGTGGTGTCAGGCACACCTCTGTCAACCTTTGTATATATGTCATGCATGAAGTGTGCATATGTGCTGTACACCATAAATAGTGTCAACATATCTGATAACACACCAGTGATATATCAAAGTGCTACACATGTCATGTACTGTAGGGGTTGCACTTAATGTCATACCCTGGAAATCCTGTGGATGTTTGTACAGTACTGAGGTCTGTTTAGTGATGGTGAATGTCGGCAGTGTGTGTATTGTTAATATGCACTACGGCCTGTGCACAGACTGTGGTAGATGTCATTGTTCTAGCTCCCCTTCTATCTGTTATTACATGCTGCCCCACTGTATGGTACCGTTTTACCTTACATGTGTGTAGAGCCATACACACACGTCCCATACCACAGACAGCCATCAGACCAGACTATGTAGCAGCCCAGTATATGTAGGGTCATTCTGTGAGTGGTACATATGAGGATGGTGTAGGACAGATAGTCCATATACTGTACTATTACGCTAGCGTACCATATGTGGCTGTGGCTGTGTTCACATTGGTTGTGGTTATGCACTGTCACACAGGTGTATCCTACCCTGTGCTGTGACATGGCTGTTGAGCCTACTATATATGCAGGTACTGTACCATGATAACCTTAGGATGTCTGTCAGTAGCCAATGGCACACATGTTATGAGCAGATGTCACCTTCCACACACACAGTGTATGTGACAACAATCCCAATGACAGTAGCAAATGTCTATTAATATACCAGTTATACATACCAGACATTCCTTTGCACTACTACATTGGGACTATAGGGGCTGGGGTAGGGCTACACTCCATGTCCAGGACATATGGTGGGATGATATGGACATGTACGTATCCAGATAGCCATATATACATATATATATATATATATATATATATATATATATATATATATATATATATATATATATATATGTATATATGAGTACACATGTGTAGTACTTCCAATTACCACTGTCATGGCAACCACCCACTATGAATCCCTACATCATGTGGGCGTATTCCCTGTACATTCCCTGTGTGATGGATATCCTTCCTGTGTGTGGGCATCAATGTTATAGACAGCAGGTAGCAATACCTCTTACAGGAGAACCTGCACACTCAGGGCAGCCACATATATGTAGGAGAATCGGGACATACAGACAGACTGTGAGTAGAGTGGTGTAATGCTTTGCATAGTACTGGTGTTACAGGGTGTGTGTGTGCGTGCGTGTGTGTGTGTGTGTGTGTGTGTGTGTGTGTGTGTGTGTGTGTGTGTGTGCGTGTGTGCGTGGGTGTGTGTGTGTGTGTGTGTGTGTGTGTGTGTGTGTGTGTACAATCTAGTTTACCTTGGATTGCAGTCTGTCATAGCTCACTACTTTGGGCCTATCCTCTAGCTGGACAGAGGTGTGCCTGTCATGTGTTGTCTGTCCACCACACAGGTCCTGTGTCGGATATTATACTGGCAGTGTGTGTATTGTGTGCTAGCAGTACATGGCTATATCCATTTGTGTACCTGATGTCATATTCCTGCAAAAGGGTATGTTGCAACACATCCTGTAACACCAGCATGTTCCAGGGTGTGTTACTGCAATATTGCGGGTATGGCTCTGCTTTCCTGCTTTTGTTCTCCACATATATGGCAGCCTTTGTTCTGCTGTGATACGGGTATGGGTTGTTAGGTAATGGCTTATCATTAACCACTGCTAGCATTCCTACTATCATCCCAGTCATAGCGTGGACACCCACAACATTTGTTGGCCAAGGACCATACATGTGACAGATACATTGACATTACCACAAGTCACGAATGTCCCCTAGGCCTTGACTACAGGTTGTAACTAGAGGCTGCAGAATTACAGCTGATATTGTTGACTATTACGTATCATGCAGGCAAATCCATTGTCAACTGTTGTACGAATTGAAGGGCTTAGCCTGGACACCATAGTATGATATGTATTCGCACTGTCTGCATCGACTGTTTCGTGTGGGCCTTGCATCCATCACTGGTTATATACATCAACATCCATGTGCTGTCAGTAATGGCATACATTATTGTATGGTACACAAACAAAGGTTGTCTGTGTATACATACCTGTGTGTCGTGTCATGTCCTTTGAATTGTGAGTGGGTATATGTGCAATGTAAGTATCCCCTTTGTGGGGCTAGTTGTCACACCACACATGTCACAGGTACCGGTTACAGGGCTTGTGTCTGGGGATATACATTTCACCCAATGCGTCCACACTACTGCTACACATGTATGGCTACTAATACCCTTTGTCTCTGTATATGTGTATGTCCCATACATCTTATATAGATATTTATATATATACCTGCCCATGATTGTCAATGTATGGATGTGTGTGCATATCTGTACCGTTGTAATGTGTAGCTCTTCAACATAGTGCATTCCTTGCGGTACAATGGCGTATCTGCATAATATGTTACAGATATTGGCCTGACATGTACAGGTGACATGGATAACTGTTGGAGCATTGTAGCTGTGTTGTGGTGGGTCCTGCTGTCAAGTACTGCATGTGCTGGATATTGGATTGCACAGCATATCCGTTAGGGCTGGGGGGGTTACATTGCAGTAATTACCAGGTGCCCCTCATGTGTGCCCCCACCCCCAGTAACTGTGCTCATGGTCTGTTATGTATGGAGTGAGCCAGGAGTCTGTTCCCATGTGGAAATAATATACACATGTCTATCTGTATATACATACATATATATATATATATATATATATATATATATATATATATATATATAGATATATATATTTATGTATATCTGCATAAGTACATATGTTGCACCCCCATATATAGAGGGATAGAAATGTACATTGATATAGCTCTAGCTATGTATATGTATCCATATATATGTGTATGTATGTAGATATATATATATGGATATATACACTGAACATATTAATCTATCTCTGTACGATTGCTGTTATATGGTTGTGAGTCATACATACACACACACACACACACACACACACATATATATATATATATATATATATATATATATATATATATATACCTATAGCTGTCTATCTCTCTACATTTACAGAAGTATAGCTGTCCATATGTCCATGCATGTTTGGCCTATATGTGTGGCCTGTACCTCATTCTCTTGGCAATTGACATGAATAACCTTAGGACTGAGGTCAGTCATTCGTGCCGACACGTACGTGTTTCGGACATATTATCTCCAGCAATATATGTGTTCTACTACATATAACTGTGTAACTTGCAACATTTGAAGTGTATTAGAGCAGGATATGACAGATATCCCTATATGTACCCACATTATGGTACACTATGTCCGGGATTCATGCATTAAGAGGTTGTGTGGTGTGTTATTACTACATTCCCTGTGCTGTTGACTGATTGTGCTGGATGATATGTATGTGGAATGAGTGGTTATGTACATCTGTCATGGTTTAATGGTAAATCACTTAGTGTATGATGTTCAGTGTCCCGGGTGTGGGCCTTCCACAGGCTGTATATTGTGTTTCAGGGCAGAAAACCCGCTGTCAGATACAGAATGAGTTAGGGACATTTGAGCGGTCGTACACAGGTGTGTGTGGGTATGCTCAGAGCTAAGTAATGCTAAGCTCGGGTTGTGTTACCTTACACTCAGCTAGTATCTACTTAGCTCAATCTATGTAGGCAATGCTTACCCCCATGCGAATACACGTACACACACTTACAACTGCTTATCCATGCGTACTACTGCTGTTATGTATTTACACATGCTTACTAGCGCCTTAGTCAGTATGACACTTCACGTGTGCATTTAAGGCAGTACTCCTGTGCAAATATAATTGTTACTTAGTAGGTTAAAACCAAAAAGTCCAAAGAAAATTGCACTAGGTCCACAAATATTACTTGTAAAGCAAACAATAGACCTGGGAAGGCATACAATAAAGCTTGCAGACAGTCATATTCTCTTCC
This sequence comes from Protopterus annectens, assembly GCF_019279795.1. NCBI lineage: Eukaryota > Metazoa > Chordata > Ceratodontiformes > Protopteridae > Protopterus > Protopterus annectens. Next base: position 1,261,135,064 of record NC_056739.1, on the reverse strand, counting down.
TTTAATGACACAACCAAAGCACAAAAACAAAGCTCTGCATTAACGTTCTGAATTACATTTTCGTTTGTAAAATTTCATCAGATGTGGGCTGTGGCTTGCTTGCTTGTAGTAAAATCTTTTATTGATTTATATCACAGATCAGTGTTTTCAGACTGAGCTAAATGGAGGCGGGGCACTGACCACAACTCTGATGCCCCCTGCCCTCGTACACGCTCAGTGTAGGATTTGAAACTCTGGCGGCGCACCTTAATTATTATGCATGGCGCGCTGCTGTTCTCCTCTTAAACTGCCACTTACGTGCAGGACTATTTTAGTCCTGCATGGCAAATTAGTGAATCCGGGGGTTAGCATTGTCATGTTCTTTTATTATTTATTATTAAATATATTTGAACCTTTCATTGTGGCTGATCAGTGTAGAGAAATTTAAGTTTTGAGAGTACTTGCATATTTATTTGGTGACACTGTGTGGGCCACTCTTAATAGTATTGCTCTTGGTCAAACTACCACTGATGTTAATATTAATATTAGTAAGATTGGACACCCTTTGTTAAGGGCCTTAACGTTGCTGATAAGGAGTGACTGGTGGCAGTAATAACTACCTTATAGTCTGGGCAGAAGGGGGTATAGTTAGTAAACCCATGCCAGCCTTTCCCAGGTGTGTGTGTGTGTGTGTGTGTGTGTGTGTGTGTGTGTGTGTGTGTGTGTGTGTGTGTGTGTGTGTGTGTGTAGATCAAACCTCAAACTGTGTGTGTATCAGCTACTTGGGCAGGGACACGAACCACTGGTTGGACAGAGTGTGCTGGGGGTCTTTGCTTGGTCACTCAGCTGGGATCTCAACCCTATAGTTGTGCCAGTGGGGAGTCTTACTGGGGATCTGGAGGAAGAGGAAGAAACCAGCCATGGACTGACTGTGGTCTCGTTGTGCTCCTAAGGGAAGTTGCACTTGATGCAGAGAGCTGCATCTGGAAATACTATGTGTGCACTTGTCATCCTCCCAGTGAACATCCCCCACAGTTGCCAGTAGTGAGGACTGAGGCTCCTTCATTACTGGTCCAGTGGTGGGTCGTTACAATGGTGATGATGATTCAGTATTTTAAAACGTAACAGAGGAGCCACTGTTTATTAAAAACTCAGTATATACTGAATATGCTATAGTCATCTCATGTTTTGTCAACTCTAGTGTGGTTTAGATGTTTTGCTTTTGGTCATTGTTGTGTAACCATAGGGTCAGTACATTTAAATAAAGGGGTATAGGGGGCCAAAACCCCTGTTAACAGGTATAAGGGTGAAGATGCCCACATAAAGTATTGTACGTGTGTGTGTGTGTGTGTGTGTGTGTGTGTGTGTGTGTGTGTGTGTGTGTGTGTGTGTGAGCATGTGTATGTGTGTGTGCATTGGTGCCTAATTTTGTGTGGAAGTTGTTGGTGGTATACATGGTACATGGGGTGTGTATGAATGTATACTTTTACCCTAGTTTACTTGGTAGTTAGTGATTGTAAAATGAACCTCATACATTACCCTTTGAGTAAACATTTGAAATTTCAGGACCCACAGGGAGATGGAATAGAAGAAAATCTGGACTTAACATATGCTAACTCTGGGACTGATGATTGTTTTGAATATTTCCTTTTCTGCAAGTTATGATGATCTTGGAGTTGGTATATATATATATATATATATATATATATATATATATATATATATATATATATATATATATATATATAAATACTAGGGGCATGTGGGGGCTTTCCCCCAGCAATAAAAGTTTAAAGGTGAAGAGTTATGTTTAATACTTAATCTTCTCACGCATTTTCAGTATTTTTTTCATTATTTCTGGGCTCAGCAAAGCGAGTCTCAAGATTGCCAGGCATCTGTCTCAGTGAGGCCCTCGTAGGATGTCCACATCATTAGGAGTTTCGATTATGGCTACTAGATTTCCATCATCTGCTAACTTCATTAGCCAAAGACCTTCTGTGTTAGCATGTACTTCAGAAAAGTAGATACCAAACAGGAGAGGAACCAGGACTGAACCCTGTGGTACTCCACTTGTCACTGGTCTGAAGTCTGATTTGGAGTCTGCTACTTTCACAGTGTGGGTTCTGTCAGTAAGCCAGCTGGCAACCCATCTTGCGACATATGGATTTATACCTAGTTTAGTGAGTTTATCTATAATTCCAGAGTGGGGGATGGTATCAAATGCCTTGGCAAGATCTAGATAGGCTGTGTGAACCACCTTACCCTCATCTATGGCTTTGGTGACTGCTTCAAAGAAGTCTATCAGGTTTAGGAGACATGATCTGCCTTTTACAAACCTGAACTGTGTGGGGTCCAGAGTTTGGAGATCTCCAATGTCTTTGTTTATGAGTTCCATGACGATACATTCCATGGCCTTGCAGACCAGGCTCATCAGGCTAATGGGGCGGTAGTTACCGGGGTCTGTTGTGGCTCCCCCTTTGTGGAGTGGGATAACTGTTGTGGTGTGCCATTCAATGGGCACAAAGCCTGAGGTGAGGCTATGACTGAACATGGTACTTAGGTGGGGTGCCAGTTCATTCTGTAGTTCATGTAGAAGGCAGCCTGGGATGTTGTCAGGTCCCATGGATGCTGTGTTCTTGGCTTTGGAGAGTGAGGTATTTAGCAGTGCAGCCAAGATTACAGGAACTTTACATTCTTCCGGTATAGAGATGGGTCCTTTAGGGGTGTGTGTGTGGGGGGGGGGGTAAAGTTAGCACTGAACCTATCTGCCAGGATGATGGCAATATCGGTTGGTTCTGTATATTTAGTGCCATTGTGCTGTAACACAGAGCATATCTGAGTGTTGCCATTGAGATTCTTGACATGGCTATATAATGCTTTGTGGCTGTCATTAGATCAGTGGCAATTTTGTTTCATAACTAGCTTTGGAGGATTTTATGAGGGATCTCAGCTTCTTACTGAGGCTGACCAGGGAGTTCCTCCAATCATGGGATTTTACACTTTTTCGCAAGTTTCTTTCTTCTGTTGTAGAGTTTGTTTATGGCAGAAGACCACCAGATTCACTTCCTTTTTTTGGAGGATAGCATCTTGGTTCTGTTAGGGATAGCACAATTCATGCACTCGTGTAAGTGCTTATAAAGTGCATTTGTGTAGGATTCAGCAGTTGTACTTCAATTGTCCATCTGCATGGGTGTCGTGAAGTTTGCCACTTCAATCTTAAGAAACGTGAAGTTGGCATTGGAGAAATGTTTTATGGTTGGTTCCCTAATGAGGGGTGGGGATGGGATGTGGATGTCTAGGGTGATTAGCTTGTGGTCGGATCTGACCAACGAGGAATTGACCGCTGGTGTGGAATACTGGTCACCCATGTTGGTGATGACCAGATGTAGGATATTGCTGCCCCTGGTGGGGGTGTGGATAAGTTAATCCAAGGTGTTGGAATTTATGAATTCCAGAAAACGTTGAGCAAAAGAGTTGGTACATAAGTAGTTTTCCCAGTTAATGGTGGGATAGTTGAAATCACCCATTATTAGGGTGTTGGGTTGTACCCTAATATTTTCCAGTGTATTAAGAAAAGAGGAGTGGGAATCCTGGGGCATGGTGGGGGGTCTGTAGCAAGCTACAATCTGGACTGCGGTCTTGCCCAGAGTTAGTTGTACTTGGATAATCTTGGATGCATTATGCTGAGCAACTAGCTTGGAGGTGTGGATATCCTTAATGAATATGGACACGCCTCCACCTTTAGTGTTTCGGTCCGAGTTAGGTGGCCGAAAGGTGTGGTATGAATTATAGCCTGGTAATGTAAGGGTGCTCTCTGGAGCTTTGAACCAGGTCTCTGTCACTGGACAGATGTCGAAGTTCTCCATTTTAAGGAGTGCCTCGAGTGAGTGCATTTTGAAGTTCAGACTTTTAGCATTGAGTAGCATTACCCTCAGATTTTGCTTGCTTGTACCTGTTATGGTGGTGAATTTGTCATTTGAACCTTGCCTAAAAAAGGCACTATAGGGGTGGCAAGATCCTCTGGAGCGTTTCTCCCCGGGCCTCCGCTGAAAACAGGCTCTGTGGAACCTAGTCGGACATTCCCGGTCAACAAATGTTAAATAAAATAAATAAATAAATAAATAATAAAATAAATTTGCCAATATCCGGAATCCCATGGGCGACAGGTGCAGGCCATCTCTGGCAAAGCATCATTGTTTGTCGATCATGTCATCCCAGGCAGACAGATACTGGATTCCCTTAGAATGACACCAGAAGCCTAGCCAATTGTTGAATTCAATCATTTTGTCCTTGTACTGTGGTATCATTCTGGGTGATGGCAGGATGCTACTCAGGGCTAGGGTCATACCTGCCTGGGCTACAAGATCGGAGACCTCCTCCATGTCTCTTTTCATGTAGTCCAGGGAGGTACATCTCAGGTCATTCACACCAACATGGACAATGACAGAGTCATATTTGTACTTGTTGTGGAGTGACCTGCGTGCATACGTTATGTGGCTGATCCTGGCACCTGACAGGCAGCTGACAGTAACTTTCTCCTTGTTTAACCTGGTGAGTGGAACATCAGTGTGCCTGACTATAGAGCCACCTATGACTAGAGTGTTGGGTACATTATGCCTTATGGGATGTAGTTGAGTGAAACACTGAGTTTGTGGGCTATGTGTCATTTGGGTTGTGTTGGGGGTGGAGGTTGCTTGCTTGCATTTTTGCTTTGGAGGTCTCAGTTGTTTGGGCAGATTTTTATTGAGAGCCTCCACCACTAATGTAGGCGTGTGTTTTGTGCTTCTATGTGTGTGTTTTGGTGGTGTAGGTTTTGAGGGACTATGTGATGAGTGTGGTGTGGTGCAAATGTTTACCTTCTCCTCTTGACTGTCTAGTCTAGTCTTTGGTGAAGAGAGCTTTGCTTCCAGTTTGGCTATATAAGTGCATCTCTCACAGGTTGTAGTGTTGGGTGGTAGGAGGAGAGGGTTGTCTGTGTACATGAGGCAATTGCTGCATTGCCCCAAGATGCCCAGATTCATCAGGTAGACAGGAGAAAACACTGGGAGCTGACCTTTAGACATGTCTGGATAGGTGCTTATTTATTAAGTACTAAAAACTGTTTTCCTCTAGACGAGTGAGGAAAGTTGAGTGCTGTAGTAATTTGTAGCTTATTTAATGCTTACAATGAGTTCTGAATAAGTGCTGAGCTCAAAGAAACAGATTTGAGTGCTAAAACTGAAAAGCTGGCTAGTTGCAAGGAAAAATTTGAAGAGCAGACTTTATGGCGCCAGGAATAGTTTAACCCTAGTTAAGCGGGGGGGGGGGGTTCAGGAGCTTACAAACAGTCCTGGGTACAGCAAATCTGTATCTGGACTAGACTTGTTACAGGAAAGGGGGGAAACAAGCTTAGAATTTTTTTTCCAGTAAAGTGGAAATGGAGAAAGCTGGAACAGAAGTTAATTCAAGGTTAAGAATATGAGTGGGTTGGCCTTCACAAAATGTTCTCTATTAGATTGAATGAATTAATGACACTATACAGTATGGGCGGGCAACTGCAAAGCCATCAAGTAGTACAGCTACTAGCTGTAGCCACTAAATGAAAGTTTTAAACAGATCAAGGAGCAAGCAGACACTAAAGAATGCTTTTAACTGCAAACAGACTAGACGAACACAGAAACGTAAAAAAATCAAAAATGCACAGAAAAGCACGGATAGAGCACTCACAAACAGAAAATACAACCCTCAGTATGAAAAAGCAGTTTACAGTTAAGTAATTCAGTAAACATACAATTAGAGTATTGAAACAGTATATAGCAATGAAAAATACAGTTAAAACAGTATAAAACAGTACATAAATGCAGTGAAACAGTAAAAAAGATTTATAACAGTGCAAAATGCAGCAGATTAACTGTATAGCACAATTATAAGCATTACAGAAGTGTAATTCAATGAAATAAGTGTAAGAAATTACTTATCCTGCTCTTGGAATCTTTCTGCTTAGTTTCAGTAATGAATTACCTTCCACAGCCTGATAAATACAAACACAATCTTTTCCAGACACAGGTAGTGTAACATAGTCTGTTACATTTGCACTCACCTTTCATACCTCTCAACTGTTAAGATTTTCACAGGATGTTCACATTATTCCTTCATATTTTTGGCCTATTCTTTATACAATTTGTGGTTTTGGGACAAACCCTGAGGATTGAAGTCACTAAATAATGACATCCATTTGAGTTTCAGTGTTTGTAACCTATAGGAAATGGATGCTAACACATTCTGTAATTCTAGCAACTAGTTTGTTTGAGGAAATTAGGGACATGTTACCAGTATGAACAGCAGGCAGAAACACATATTTTGTTTCTGCTGCTGTAATTTGCTGGTAAGTACTGGCATATTTACTGCCTGGCGTTAAACCTAACATTAACACCATAAGTAGGAGGTGCTTAACAATCATTAATGTTGGGTTGTGTTGAAACTCTTTTGCTTAACTGGTTTCTCTTTTTCAGAATATCGGTCTGTAATCAGTGCACTCCATGCACTGCATATATACTACACACACACACACACACATACACACACTCACACACACACACACACACACACACACACACACACACACACACACACACACACGTGTGTTTCTGTGCATGTGTTCTGTGTGCACATGTGTGTGTCTTCAGAGTCATCAAATAGAGGTAACACATTAATATTACTGTACAGCCTCTGGGTGGGAAGAAGTTGATAGATCACAAACATTTCAAATATGCAGTATTCATGGTGGCATTCATGGAGAATTCAGTGCCTGTCATTCTAGAGACCAATGTACAACCAGTTAAACAGAGTACTTAATACCCAGTGAGTCTCATTTCATCCTGCATAAATCTTCTATCCTAATAGTGTCTTTTTAGACATTTTCAAATTCAGAACAAATTAAAAAAAGTCTGACAGATAAACAAGATTTAAAAAAATGGAGATGGGGTTATCTTTGCTTAATACTAGAAGTTTCAAATACAAAATGAGTGATTTAGACCTCTTTTGCTTGGACAATGTTTAATACCTGTACTTTAACAGAAGCTTACATGCATACTACAAATGCCAGGTAAATTTCTTTCCTTGTTGGAGGTCTGATGGGATAGGTGTTAGTATCTCAGTATATGTAAAGGAACACCAAACAAGACAAAACTAAAAAAATATATAGTACTAGAATGTATTCAACAATAACTAACAAAAACATATCATACTCTGTCAGTATTCCCTTCAGAGCATTAGAAAATCCTGTCTATATTTTAAGACTTAAATTATCAATACAAATAAAATTCTTATACAGGATCATAGGAGTTACAAGGCAATGGTGTCTGAAGGCCATTTCAGCATTGTCATTACCAGCACCCACCCCTTAGGCCTTGCCTCCCTATTGAAGGAGGGTCAGGCCAGTCATAAGAGGGGTGAATTTATGAATACATATCAAATTATCTAGCTTGTGTTGAAGGGCAGACAGAGTAATACTGCTTTACTTGGGGTGGAAGTTTTGTCCATAGTCAAGGTGCTGCATGACAAGTCTATCTCTCCACACTATCTTATTTATTTCTTGGCATAGGCATAGGTCTCTGGTCCTAATATTGGCAGGATTGTTCATTTTTGGGGGGTATAAGAGTCCTTGGACTACTAGATCCTATGTAGCTATATAAGCAAGGCACAAATTGCCCCTAAGGAGTCTATATGATATAGAGATATAACTTCCAGTCTTTCTTGGCAGGTCAGGTCTTGATTTTTTTTTAATTAAGAACCTTTGGGGTCTCTCCAATGGCTTGATATACTTTGCAAAGTAGATCCCAAAGGGGACATTGTACTGAATGATGGGTCAAACAAGGAGTTTGATTTTCTAACCACCATTGCAATGTGGTGTTTAAATGTATGGGAACTATCCACTCTTATTCCATAGTATTTTGAAATGGTATGTTTTCTATACTATAAGCTGAACCTAGGAATTGCTTATGAAATGCAGCAATGTTGCACTTTTTAACATTGAGTTTGATCCCATTTTTTGTACACCAGCTATTGAATAATGTAATCTCCTGTTGGAGTGCTGTATGCCAGAAGGATTCTCGATGATGAATCCTAGCTTACAATCTGGGGTGTATTTTGTTAACTGGAGACCCTCATTTGATATATGGAGATCTAAGAAGAAGATATCAAAGAGAAGAGGTCCCAGCATAGATCCATGATGGACTCCACTGGTCACCTTCATCCTCTCAGAGAATGCACCGCCTACTCATAGTGTGTGAGTCCTGTCTCTAAGCCAGTTGGCTGTCTATCTAACCACATATAGGTCAATATGGAGCTCCTTCAACTTGTTTATTATATTTGCATGTGGTATGGTATCAAATGGTTTGGTGAGGTGAAGGTACACTGTGTGGACAGCTTGTCCATAGTCTGCAGCCTGATAAGTTCACAAGATTCATTACACAGGATCTACCCCTGACATTTAAAATATGTAAGGTGCTTTGGACAGTCTTGATTAAATTATTGTCAGTGACTACTATAATGATATTAACTTTTGCATTCAAAATCACAACAATGGTAAGACATTAATTTATAGGAAAACTAAACTTACTAATTATTTCTGAAACTCATTTCAACAGAAAAAAAGTATACTGTTTAACTTTAAAAAAATAATCATAGCCATCAAAAGAAAATTTGACTAAAAATCTACAAAATTACTTGCATATTTTTCCTAATCATCTAGATAAAACAACAAACTCAAGTTGGTATTGAAGGATAAATACATCAGAAAAGTATTTCTAATTACATTAAGAAATTGTATAGGGAAATTTTTGAATTTAGCATACTTTCAATTTGCACTGAAGTGATCTCCCATCCGGAGGATATAGCAAATGTACTTGCAGAAAAAAGTGTGCAAACTTCACATTAAGTAAGAACAAATGTCAGACAGTTATAGTTACAAGGGGAAAAAAAACTATATACATGCAGAGAGTACAGTACTAGACTGTGTCCCTGCAGGCCAGCGCACACAGCTTTCTGTCTACTATGTGTATACAAGGACAACACACATAAGAAGGCAACAAGCTGTGTTCTTGCTTTACTGATCTGTAGTGTATTATGATAAACACATTCAATGCAATTGGCAATAGCAGCACAGCCACATTTGTGCTACAACATACCATAACTGTGGTTACCTACTACAGGAGGGTAGAAACACATTAAGTATCACTTGGCTCCACATTAAAATGTTGGCAGTCTAAATGCCAAGTGTGAACATGCTGGAAAAATCACTGAAACTCCAAGAGAAGAGTTAATCTAGAAGATCACGCTTCTCCTTTAAACTTCTTGTTTGCACTCCTCACACCCATCAAACTTATATATACCAACTTTGAGATCACCATACCTGAGAGTAAAGGGAATATTCTGGGAAAAGGCAATCTCAGACTCAGTATTAAGTCCATTTTTTGTACACTTAGTCTCCATATTTCAGTACTCGCTCCAGTGGTTCCCAACATTTCATATGGTTACCATTATCTCTTCCTTACAGCTAAGAAAACAACTGCAACAGTACATCCGCAGACACCTAAACTCCTCTTTTGTCTCTTCTACAATCATAGCAACTCTATAGGCCAGCTGAAACATACCACAAAACTGAAAACACAAGCATCCTGACTTTTCTAAACTATGTAGGGCCCCTAGACCCCAGAGAAGGCTAAGAATTTGCAGTCACAATGGTTTGTGGTGACAAGACTGATGCATCTCACCCTGCTTAACTTCCCCAAATTAAAGCAGTGTTGCAGCTCAGCGGGGTTACAGACAGGTGTTCACTGCTTGTAAAATTAATGCTTTAAGTTTGCCTCATTTATAAGTTTGCATGGAAGATCTTCAGAAAGGCCATGCAACAAGACAGGCACAGCAGAGTGATACCTGTACCCACTAGACATGTGTGCTCTGGAGCAGAAGTCTTGTGGTACCCCCACTAACAACATTCACTGTATGAATGTCATGTAGATTCTGTGGATAGGCTGGTGACACATGATGCATGTACAACACCATTATACCTGCTCTGCAATGTGCACCTGTTCGACATTGAGATACATTTACATTCTTCTACATGCAGCTTGTCGTTCTGGTTACCTGTCTTTATGAATAACAGTAATGATAGCACATTAATCAGTCTGCACAATGCATTAATGCAAATGTGCACTATGTTTATCAATCTAGTGGGCCAGTTAACAGCTTTATACCAGAGATTATCTCCATCATATTGTTCAGATGATTTTTTTTAAAGCTGAAATGCATACATATACATCTGTAAGTAAAATGCATGAATGTGACTGTTTAATTCAAATAAGTTTGACTTTGCCCAGTTTTCATTAGTCTCACTTAGGCTGAATTACCTCAAGACAACAATTTTATATATTTTTTGGTAATGCTTTGCAATAGTATATATATATATGCAGTATAGATATTTACATTGTCTCATACAGAAGCTCAACAGCTACACACCATGTAGCACTGCAAAGTTTTACTCTGCGAATATTATACTGAATGACAATAAAAATATCAGATTGCTCCTCCACAGGATGATTAAAATGAATGAGAGATTAACTTCCATCATGCCGTATTTTATTTAAATAGCAGTTCAATATGTCAGTGGTTTTATGTGTAGCATATTACCGCTTTATGTATAAATGATCAAAAAGAGAAGTGAAAAATCATCAGATTAGTCATATCCTATTAATATGTTTCGCTGTGATCACTGAATGCAATAATGTTTAATGTACTTTTATTTACATCTACAGCTGTCCTTATCAGTTACTCTCTTGCTATTGTTAGATTTAATTGCTTATGGGGAAACAACATGGCTGACCAATCAGGATACAGTATAATTCGTTGTACGTCTGTTTTTACAAATCTTAGGACATAATTCTTTTCAAAGATTGTTGAACAACTTTCACCGCGACTAGAAATCCCACTATCATTTTGACAAACACAGCTCCCATTTACTGATATAAATTAAACGTGGCTCCCAAATGTACTGCAGTAGCTAGGGAGCAAATCTGAATGAAAACAATTAGCACAGTTTAAAAAATGTAGTTTTACTTTAAGCAGACTCCTACATCTGGACGTTGCTCTAGCTTAGCACATCTGGGTACTGCTACATTTTGCAGGATCACAAGGGGTCATCTAAAATTTATGACCTAATTAGAGTTACTGCTTTATAGTTTTTCTGTCATTATGTACAACTTTAGCCTACAGCAAATCCCATCCCCTGCAGTTACCTTAAGTTCTCCCCTAAGAACTTCTGGGAAATAATTCCAAAGAAACTTTTCTAATCAAAAGCAAAGATCTAGTGAAAATACCTGCCAGGCCAGCATTTGTTAAACATTGTGTCTCTGTAAGTATTGAACTGAAACTGGTTCTTAAGATGCAAATAGCAAACTGTAAAAATGATGGAAAATTGATACAAAGTTATTTGCCCTGTCAGGCAGTCTTTGGTTTATTTAAAATGCATCATTATCCTATGACTTACAAAAGGAAATAGAAACGACTAAAGCTAAAAGCAGGCCACTAACTACAATAAGATACTTGTAAATTAAAAACAAAAATCTAGTTACAGGGACTAATGCAAGCCAGAGGAAAGGGCAGGGAAAGAGAAAGATAGGTAAAATGCTTAGGATTTTGGTCAGGAAGCTTTAAGGTATTACAATTATGGGGTATCTACTTGACACTGGAGAATTTCATGGAAGGATATGGTAGCTGAAGATAGTAGCAGGTTGTCTAGTTAGATGGAGATAGGGAGGTAAAGGCGAAGAATGTGCAACAGGAGGTTATCTCTAGTCTACATAGCTATGTTTTTTTTTTTTTTTACAATATGAATGTTCTTTATGTACTGCTTGCCTTGTCAGTTTATGTATCATATGAGTAATAAGTCTTTGCTGTTACTTTGAGTGCTTTTATGTGGAGCTTTTCTCCCTGGGCCTCTGCTGAAAATGGACATGTATCCAGTCGGACCATCCCGGTCAACAAATGTAAAATAAATAAAATAAAATAAATAAAAGTTAGGATGCAGGGTGGGTATAGAAAGGTAGAAATAAGATTAACAGAGAGAGAAAGCCTAGGCAGAGTACAAGCAAGTAAAGCAGTAGAAAGGATGGCTGTGGATGGAAGTATGGTGGCAAAAGATAGGCAAGAAATAAGGAAAGATTGCAAGAAAGATGAGAAGGAGAGGGAATCCAATCTGAAGAGATAGGAATGGACATTGTCTATATTACCCAATCGAATGTTTAGGTTAGTGAATACCTAAACGTCGACTTGGTAATATCGAAAAATTAAAACAGCGAACGGCAGATTTAACGTAGGGAATGAATTCCCTCGGCCACAAAAAAACAAAAAAAATGTTAAACCAAAATGAAGTGGGAGGCTTCACCCCCAATTAAATATATCAACTCCGAGATCGCTCTACAGTGGGGAAAGGGGCAAAATCCACATAATGGCCAAGGGAATTCTTTCCCCTGCGTCAAATTGGCCTTTCATGTTTTTTTGCTTTCGCTATTATCAGATCGACATTTAGGTATTCGCTAACCTAAACATTCGATCAGGTAATAGGAACCCAATGGACAGGAGCAATAAAGAAGTCAGTAACAGAGGTCACCATGCAGGAGGTACATAGAGGGATAGCAGGAGTGATGTGGGAGGGTGGAGCATCAGCCAAGGGGATGGAGAAGAGACAGGTAGAAGAACTAGTTATGTAGATGAGCAGTATAGGAGTCTAAAGGCATGAAGGGGTTAAAAAACACTGCCTAGAAGGAGCAGAAACTCCACTGTGATGACATAGAAGAGGAGTTTGCTAACTGGAATTACGAACGCATAGTTGGCTAAGTGTTGGTGAAGGAGGAAGAAGAGAACAGAGTACGATGAAACCTTGCCTCTGGGCCTAGACTTGGAAAGGCATGGGGAAAGTGGACCGAGATGGCCACCAAATAAAGGTGTGGAGATGTCACATAAACCATACCGGCACATTGACCTGTCAGAGGATACAGATGAGATATAGTAAACAGGGTCAGATAGGTGGTACAAACATCCCATGATGGGGTTAGAGGTAGCATTCTCAGATGAATTATTCATGTCAGCAGGAAGCACACCAACAGAGGACAGGAATGGAGAGAAAATTGACAAGCTGTGGTAATGGTCAAGGAGCAAGAGTCTGGAACTGAAAACTGAATGAGAAGGCCTGGCAGAGAGGCCATTCTGTGTTACAGGCATGCTTCACCTTTGCCCAAGAGGGATAGCAGTGCACAAAACTGAGCTTTAAAAGTTTGCATTTAGGAACATAGATTTAAACTAAAATGAAATAAAAGGTGATATAATAGCAAGAATGGATAATCTGGCAACAGTCAGATGTAGAAAACAGACTCAGAACATGGCAGAGGAACAAACATGAGTGAATCACAACATGGCTGTGCAGCACGTGCAGTGTGAAGGGTATGCAAAGGTAGATGAGAAACAGCTGGCAGTGATGCAAGAAAAGTGGAAGATAGTGCTGCTGTCAAATATTTATGAAAAAGTGAAAAGGGTCAGTGGAATATGAAGTTGTCAGAGTAAATGTTATTTAGGAATGACAGAGAGGAGAAGGATATGTGACAATGGTGATCCTAATAATGGAATACATCAGATGAAAAGTCAGGGAAGAGGAGGCACCGCCAAAGGAAAAGGGTGAAAGATAAGTGAAGCTCAAAATCTTAGGTATGCAGCATGGCGATTAAGGTAGAGGAATGAGGGACTGTGCTGGGTGAACATTAAAGTGTATCAACCCCAGACATATCAAGGCAAAAATGTGAAGAAACTGAGAGAATAAAGGAGAAGAGTATGAGAAGCACAATGGTTATACTAATAGGGTCTATACTACAACAACGAATGATCAGATGATCGAATGTTGTTATATCGACCTCTAAATGTCGAAAATCCAAAACAGCGAACAACCAGAACAGCGATTTTTTTTCCCAGCAGATTGGGAGATCCCAAGCTTCAAGGTGTTGAGAGTGTGGAAGTTTACAGAATTCTTGGACCATGAGAGGTGCAGCAGGCTGGAATAGGACTGTACCAGAAAGAACGGAATTCTGAATGTGGTTGCAAAGTGGAACAGAGACTGCAAGGTATTTAGTAAAAAGAAGTGAGGGGCAGACCGGACCAGGCTAAGAATGGATGGAAGAAAGATGATGAAAGACAGGGAAAAAGAGGTAATTAATGATGAATTTACTTTATTCTTCATGAAGAAATGGGATGGGATGGGAGGGGAGCAGAGGGGAGTGTGCCCTCCCAGTAAGGATGGATATAAGCAAGAGTAGGAAGAGTAGTGAGTGAATACTAACATGCAGAGAAAGAGGAGGTGGAGAGGGAACATAGTGGAGGATAATGTAAAGAGGCCACAAAGTTTCTGTGTCCTGAGCCTTAAATATCCTACTACTGTGCAGGATGATCCTCTCAAATAGATCTTCAGCAGATCACTATCAACTACAGAAGTGCTTGGTGATGGCAGGAGGGCACCTTTGTACAAGGAAATAGAAAGTCCTGGGAACCTTTAACTTAGTATTATAATACACGAATGTCAAGGATAGAATCATGGGGCGAAGGCTGATTACTTTCCTAGAGGATAACAATTTCAGAACAACAACCAACATGGATTATATCCAGAAGGAGTTTTCCTATGTACTTGATGCACTTTTATGACTGGGTTACACTAGAAATTGACATAAGATAACTGGTGGACATTTTATATCTAGACTCCACCAAGATCTTTGACTTAGTTCTACACAAGTAGCTGCTAGGAAAACAGCAGCAGTTTGGGGTAGCCGTGAGACTGGTGAACTGATTAGCAACAAGGTTGAAGGATAAGGCACAAAGGATGTGGTAAGCAGGACAGTTTTACAATTTATGACTAGTAGAGGACTGTTAGAGTTCCTTCTGGGTCAAGTTCCCTTCAGTGTGTTCATTTGAAACATGTCTGAAAGAGCAGAGAACAGGGCCAACCACTTGTAGGATGACACAAAGATAGGTACAACAGTTGACAAAAGAGGAAAGGGTCCATTAATAACTTGAAAAGGCTGAGCAAGTTAAAAGAAAGATAGCAGTTGACAATCAGTCTAGACAAATACAAAGTACTGTACATGGATCACAACATCACTAATATAAAATGTCAACTGGATGAATGTAACTGGTGGTAACTGACCAAGAAAACAGCCTTCAGCACTCCAGATGCACTCTGCCATTGTCATAGGGATGTAGTTATGTTTCATAAAGCATAACTCACATGCTCCATTACCTCCAACACCCCAATGGTGGGTGTATTATGAATTAACTGTTGTCTATATACCTGTGAGCAAATTTTCTCCATATGGAGAGATGTGTGCACCTACCAGTTTGATGATGCTGTGAATTTACTTTAGTCTTCATGAAGAAAAGGGAGGAGAGGGTGCCCTGCTGGTAAGGATGGAAATAAGGCAGATTAGGGAGAGCAGTGAGTGAACAAACTGCTGCCAGAAATTGCACACAAGCCCATTGTGAGGATCGTGGAAACTGCCTGGATGGCGTATGGACATATTGTAAATAATACCCTGTGCATTGCACACTACCTGTCAGTTTCTGGCCTGGAAGCCCTTTGAGCTGATATATATATACTAGATACCAAAAGAAGCAGGCAAGGAATTCATAGCAATATGGCTACAGTCAATGGCCTCCAGATCCTTGGAGGGAAAAGGCCATGTCACAGAATACCTACAAAGTAGTGTTTCTCTCCTCTGCTCTCTGTGAGAACCACATATGCTCCTCCACATTCTAGAGCATTATGTCAAGGTCCTGATTTAGGACACATGAGGCAGCCAGCTGCGAGAATGGCACATGCCTACACTTTCCATTATGGTATCATCTCTCTGTTGTGGAGGTGGTGGTAGTGGAGGCATTGACAGACGTGCCTGTGATGCATTGGGTATATGGGCTCATCGCTGTGCTCACTGGCCATAAGACTGGCCAATAACAAGTGTTTTCAGCTAACTGGGATGGTACTCCTAGGATTTTAATGCACAAAGTGATCCTGTTCACAAGCAAATCTCAAAGTTCAGAACAGTTGTTTGCCACAGCTTGTCACACTGCTTTAAACAAGTTGTGAATTTCTCAGCCATGTTTTATGTTAGTCTTTGCATGTGTGATGTCCCTCATTTGCATATCATTATATTGTTATGTACATCCAATGTGTACCATGATGTTTTCTTTGTTACACAATAATATTATATGCATCTCTGAATTGCCCCTTCTCTGCATATTGCCATCCACACTATTTCATGCAATATACTGTATTAGCTATTTCAGAGTACACTCCTAAATTTGTGTTTTTGAGATGAGATCACTAAATAGTTGTGATCTACCAGCTGGGTTTTTATGGAGTGAGAATTCAGGATTTTTAGGGGTACCCAGTTGGGTTTTTAGGGGTACCCATTCAATCATTTGATGACAGGATATATATCGATGGGCTATTCATCATAACTATGTTAAGCCACAGTTCCTGTTGCCATCACTGAAATCTGACTCATTGATATTCTCTGTTGTTGCCATGCCATGACATAGAGGATGAAGCCTTGACTATATGGCCCAGGTGACCCAGGTTTGACAAGTAGCTCAGGGACATGAGGCATGGTAGAGAAAGGACGAGTATGCCTAACCTTGGAGGAGGGGGTCATTCACCTGGATGCTCCTTGTATTAGATGCCTGGTGGAGGAAGGTGATATGGAAAAGAGGCATTGTCCTAAAATGGCATAGGCTTGGGACATGGCTGAGTCATTTTGGAGCTGGAACTGTCCTCTGCACCTCCTTATTGCATGTCCATCCATTGGATTAGTGCAGTTATGTACAGGGGGAATGGGAAGTTAAGGTATAAGTAAAAATAGGGGAAATGAGACGTTATAGTTATAAGTAAAATGGGGACATGGAAAGTTAGGGTATAAGTAAAAATAGCCATCTATAGCAGTAAGATGCTGCATCAGGATGCCTTGATCACCTTGTCTCACCAAGCATGGGGGACGGGGTAAATCCTGGGGTGGTGCAGGAGAGCCAGGTAGACCATGCAAAAGAGGAAAAGCACTGGTGATACCTTATGATCACCTATAAGAGAAGAAAAATTATGTTTTATGTGCTTATCACAGAAGAAATTATACAATTTTCTAACTATGATTAATAAAAGTCAAGGTAACTGGCTTCTAACAATATATTTTGAAAAAAAAATCTAATCTAAAAATTAACTTTATTATAACTTTTATAAATTAAACAGACTGACATGGAAGAAGATTTTTAAAGTGAAAAAGGTTACAGAAGTTTCCATTCTGTTAAAAGTCAATTCACCTCTTAGCAATGAAGAATACATGAAGCCATTAATGAACAGGTTAATAGGTTCATAATTAAGTACTAGGCTAGCTGTCCTTGTGGGCCATTTTAAGCCTAGGCAGTTTCCGTTATTGTACTCAAATTAACCTATCCCATTTAGTTAGACATTGGTCTTATCCATTCCATGGTCGATAATTATATATTATCCCTAATGAGAATAGCAAAACCAGTATTCTACCCATTAAGTTATCTAATATCTGTAGAAAAACATTTTAAGGTATTGCAGAATTTCATATATATATATAAATATATAGAGGTATATATAGATATAGATAGATATACACACACATATATATTGCAATTTGTTTACCAGGATAGAAAAGTAACAATCAAAAACTAGTTTCAGGCTGAGCCTGGGTTACACCATAATATAGCAAAACAATGTATAATATACAAATAACAGTGGTTTATGTTTATGAGTAAACGTACAAAGTCTGACAAAGATCTAATAAAATGTTAAGCCAATGTCCTAATCATATCCATAATCACATATTCTATAAGTCGATAGTTCCTATATCTGAAAAGCATTTCTTGTTTTTACTTCATAAACCTGCAAATAAATATATGAAAGCTGTAGTGCACATAATTCCAAATTTGGTTACAGCTTGTCTAGTTGGACCAGGAAAATATCATTTAGCATATCTGTCAATTTTTTTTTTTTGCATTTACTTGTAGGATGTAATGCACTACACATTGTGGGATGGAAATATTTTTACAATTTTCTCATATTTAGACTCGATATTTGAGCAAGTTTCTACAGGTTACATTCAATGGCTGCAACATGTTGCTGATAAAATGTACGCAGCAGTGTCTTGATCCACAAACAGAAAGTGCACCAGAAATGTGGCAGAGTCAACTGAAAGGGGTGGAGTTTAAGTAGTGTGAGATCACAGTACAGCAATGATTGGGAGTATGCCCTTTCTTCACTGATATGTGATCTTGGAGGTTGTATATAGAAAGAAGGGAGTGAAGAGGGCTTGCCCCACTTCAAAAAATGTTTGGTGTAGTTGTGCTTATGATATTGTGTGTGCTTTTGGGTTTTAATGGTGTGGCTTATGGGGTGAGAGAGTGGCTGGGTGGTACTTCCTGATTTTTGTTTACAATGTTTATGTGTTTGATTTTCGATGGATTGTGCGGATGTTTGACTATGATGCTTGCACATGATGATTTTTTCAATTGCTCATGTTTCAATGCTTGAGTAAGTAGAGTATAAAACATATGCTCATTTTTACATACATTGTTTTGCATCCAGATAGTATCATTGGATGACTGCCCAGTAAATTCAGTATGTTGTGTTTCTTTACTGGTACCAAGATCCTTTTTATAGCACATAAAACCCTTAATCCACTAGGTTGTTTACTTAATAAACAAGGTTATGGTTATAACTTAACTTCTAGAAACCAGTATTGTTCAAAGATATCTTGTCTTTTTTGTGGATGATTTAACATTATGCAGTTCATCAGAAGAGGATCTGTCAGTACAACTGGAAATGTTTACAACTTTCTTAGATGATATAAGAATAACATTTGGCCTTGATAAGTGTGCAAAAGCAATATTTATAAAAGGAAAGTTGCAGCATCAAGAAACTGTCAACCTGGGACAGGCATTTGATATAAAGGAACTTGAACAGGAGGGTGTGTATAAATATTTGGGAATAGATGAAGAGTCAGCAATAAAACATAAGCAAATGAGAACAAAGCTTAGTAAAAAATACTGTAGAAGACTAAAACTGATACTGAAAACTTTATTTGCATCTAGGAATAAAGTCCAAACTATAAATCAATTTGCTCTTTTCCTGTCCTTACAGCTTTGTTGTGACTGACTGGTCCCAAATGGTATTGAATCAGATGGACAAGTAAATAAGAAATGCTTAGTAATTATCAAATGATACATAAAACTCAATGTATACCAGGATTATGTAGCCCTCGTTCGGAATGGGATGTGGACCTCCTTGAAATCGATTGCATGTATAGATCTGCAATCATGGGACTGAATAAAGGTTTCCTGACTTCATCATATCCAAACATGGTGAAAGCTCTAATAAAGTGATGTCTTTGTTTAATTTAGCAGAAGCATTTCAGGGAGGAGTGGGAATATAAGTCAAACCAGAAACAGATGAAAATCAGGCAGCAACTGAAAGTGCAAAAAATTAAGAATAAAAAGAAAAGGACCAGAAGAAAATGAAAGGAAAGAAAATTGGAAACACCTCAAATATATTACCAAGTAAAGAGAACTCATAGAACAAAAACATGTCGACCAAGATTTGATGCAGGAATAGTTAAGGAGAGGTGAATTTAGACCAAAAGATAAAAGACTGATAATGGTGGCCCAAAACAGTGGGCTGCATAAACATTGGTTTACAAAGTCTATAGAAAAAGTAGGAGGAATAGACAAATGCAGGTTCTGTAAAACAAAAGTCGGTCATTTTGTTAGTTGCAATTCAGTCATGACTGTGGATGTGTATATTAAAGACACAATAATGTGACCAGACTGCAGGACTTGGGATTGTACAAACACTGTAATTGATGGATAGCTGAGAAGTACTGGAAATGTGAACCACAAAGCGTTAAGAGACAGTGATGAAGTCTGAATCACATGGGATCACCTAATACCAACAGTTAAGAAAACAGATGCAAGAAAACCAGATATAGTCCAAGAATAAAAGACAAAAGTAGTGCTAATCTTTAAAATTGTTAAACCCAGTGATTATATGTACTGAGAGGCACAAAGTCATAAAATAACAGGATCTCCAAGCAGAAATGGAAGCAGTGTGGAAGAAGATACCTAAACAGTTCCAATAGTAGTAGGAGCAACAGGACTGATAAAAAAATACAATTGTATTTAAATATGTTGCTGATATGTGTAACCCCATAGGAACTACAGAAGGAAGAATTATGGGTATATTGTGGGCTCTGATAAGAGCTCTCTTGACTTACATCAAAGCCCAAAGCAATACTAATTTAATGATCTCTAATTGTACCCTGCATTAGGAATAGGGTCCATTACCATCATGATATCAGAAACCCAAAACTTTTTGAGAAATTAAAAAGGGTAAAACCACATAAACATTGTTTTATTGATTCTTAAACAATATTAATATTTGAATCAGGTAAATAATATTGTAAAATGCATTTAATAATTGACAGGTGAGAAAACACCATATCAATTAATCTTCAAAAGGAACCACAACAGTGGGTTGACTGTTGGGAACTTTTTCTCTCATCTCAGTGGTTAATTCATATTATTGATCTTAAGTTCCATTCACATGCCAGAGCATGTCTGAGCCACCATGATAGGGTACAATTACTCTAGGATCTAGTCATTTTGATCCCCACAGAACATGGGGAGTCACCTAAGCAAGTAAAGAAACAGCAGAAATATAAAATTCTGAACTTCTAATACTCATAGAAGGATCCTGTATCACAAGTTGTTGAGAAGGCCATCCAGCAATAAGGGACAGAGAAGGCCAGTAGTTGGCACATAATGTTTAATACTGTCTGTAAGATCAAGCAATATTGTGCATACTCACATTTCTGCTACATCGTAGTCTGAAGAGCCATATGAGGTAAGTGGACTGCTGAGTAGAATACCAAGCAGTAATCCCAAATCCAGAAGAACAAGAGAAGCAGAAACCAGAAATAACATCTAAAGGAAGTCAGAAGGCTTAATACTGAAGTACCAAGTGTCCTGGAACCAAAGAACCCATCAAAACATAAATATATTCTCTGATTTTTTCAAAAACAGGGAAATGAAAGTAGTAGGCCAATAATTTCTGAGAACAGCTGAGTTATCTTCTGTATAGAGAGATACCAGAAAAACATGTTTTCAAAGTGCAGACCCCCTTCCTCCTTTGATCAAGTGGCTGTTTAATATTGTGGAGTTGATAATGGACCTGGCTGCAACATTCAAAAGTTGTGGGGAGAATCTGTTATTGAAGACTGATCCAGGTTTCAATTTATAAAGGAATTTATACATTATGTGGGGTGTGAGAGCTGGAAATATCAGAACAGGACAGTGTTACTGAGATGTTGAAATAATGTTGTGTCACCAGCTATTAGAGGCATTTCAGATAAATCAATCTCTAAAGTATAGTCCACAGTGAGTGGCAATTTCAGCATTATGATGTTGAGGAAATGCAAAAGGAATGCCCATATTTTTAAGATTTAAGAGCTGATCTGTCATATAGCAGAACTTTTTTTTTCATAAATGATCCTGCTGAGCTAGAAAATAGTTATTCTGCCAGAAAGTAAAGAAGACCTAACCTAGTTCCTAACCTGACAAAAATTGTCATCAGACAATTTGGTTTATCAGTTGTTGGTGCCTTTATGACATTGTGACTTTAATTTAATTTTGAAGATAGCCTGGAGAGACTGGAATTTCTAAATCTGCACTTCCAATGTGGAAATGTATTGCAGAGGGTCACCCTCATGGTCAAATCACACCAACTCTGGGTAAATCCTCAATATACCCAAACTCACTCATTGGTTATTGCTTAAGTAAGCTAGTGGAGAGTCTCTTCAGTAACTGAAGCATGTGAACCAGTGAAAAACATAAATACAGGCATCAGAGATTTTACTTTGTTGCTTTTAAACTGAAAGAGAAGGGACTACCTGTATATATTCAGTAGAGGGTTTGCACATCAGCAAGGAGAACCTGAGGCTGATACAGTGAATAGTAGCACCACATGTTCCTTTATACTTCCTATCAGAAAACAGGATACCAGATACCTTCATGGAGCAAGTTCTAAGCCTAGAATGTATTGCATGAGCCAAGCTTCAAACACAGCATCAAAATGGTAAGGAGTGATCTAAAACGGGAAAAAATGTCTCTGTTAATTCATAATTTTTAAATTAATGTGTACCAGTTTAAGACCTCTAGGTTAGACCAGATATTATCAGTAGGGTCAAAATCAGTATTGTTCGTGTATGGTTGTAGGCTGGGGTAGACGTGTCTAAGAGTAGAGAAAGTGAGGAAAGGCTTGCACAATTGTAGTAATGGTATTTTGCAATATTTTCATAAAATGTTTGCATAGATGGACCTAACTAGTGATTTACTTCTCCTTTGTACTCAAACTATATCATCACACAAACTGTCTGAGTAGAATGATTATTGACAAATACTGCAGATGGAATTTGAGTTCATTTTATAGTATAACGTGCTTTGGTGACTGAAAGTTGCCTTTATGTGCTGCAATGTTTATAATAATGGTGGTCAGTATATTAGCAAGCATGAAAAGAAATGCTGTTATATATGTGGTCAGCTAATAACACAGAGGTTTATGATTAGCTGCTATGTATTAGTTTCTGATTGGTAGCAGGCTGAGTTTGTAAATGGGGCACAAGAGCTTAGAGAGGAGGGATGGCTGGGGTGCATGGCTGGGAGATAAGACCCATCCATGCTAGTGCTGCAGTTATCTTAAGCTTCGACATAAACTCACAGAGCAGGTATGATGCCCAAGGTAGTTAGCCAAAGATGTAGAAGCCACCAAACTTTTCAAAGTTCCATTAGGAATCAGATATCATGTATGATGCCTAAGAGAGCCAGGCAGTGGCAGGTAGTACTGCATAAGGAATTCCATCTGTGAAAAAAGAGGAAGTTCCAATGGAAGTGACTATGATGAAGAGCATCTAGCCAAGAGTGGTCCAGAGTTCAAAAGGAGACAGGTGGTATACACATCAGAGATGTTAAAGCAGCCTCTTGAATGAATGATGATGACTTATAGTTGTTACAAAGGGAATACTACTACTGTACTTTTGGGAGATCCACTGGCTGTGTCATGCAGTGTTGTGTAATACACTTCACACAGACTGGCTATGTCATGCAATGTTGTGTAATGCACCTTACACAGAGTGGCTATGTCATGCAGTGTTGTGTAATACCCCTCACGCAGACTGGCTATGACATGCAGGGTTGTGTAATACATCTCACACAGAGTGGCTATGTCATGCAGTGTTGTGTAATACACCTCACACAGAGTGGCTATGTCATGCACCATTGTGTAATACACCTCACACAGAGTGGCTATGTCATGCACTGTTGTGTAATACACCTCACACATACTGACAATGTCATACAGTGTTGTGTAATACACCTCATACAGAGTAGCTATGTCATGCAGTGTTGTGTAATGCACCTCACACAGAGTGACTGTCATGCAGTGTTGTGTAATACACCT
Organism: Protopterus annectens; assembly: GCF_019279795.1. Lineage (NCBI taxonomy): Eukaryota > Metazoa > Chordata > Ceratodontiformes > Protopteridae > Protopterus > Protopterus annectens. Next base: position 1,261,111,486 of record NC_056739.1, on the reverse strand, counting down.
CACACAGAGTGGCTATGTCGTGCAATGTTGTGTAATGCACCTCACACAGACTGGTTATGTCATGCAGTGTTGTGTAGTGCACCTCACACAGACTGCCTATGGCATGCAGTGTTGTGTAATACACCTCACACAGAGTGGCTATGTCATGCAGTGTTGTGTAATACACCTCACACAGAGTGGCTATGTCATGCAGTGTTGTGTAATGCATCTCTCACAGAGTGATCCTTCAGCTACAATGTACCTGGATTATGTACTTGCTATTTTGCTTACATGTACAGTGAGATAGAAACCTGTTTTGGATTGCTTAGAACATACAAGTGTATAGCAATCAAAGTAATGGCAATGAACCACAATGAAAGATGCTGGCGCACTGAGAGTGGCTTCCTTAGCCTTCATAAGGCTGAAGTATGGGCCAGCTACTGACACAGTTCCACATGAGAAGGGCACTAACAAATGGTACATGGATTTCAACTATGTAACAATCACTTGCTCTTTTTATTGGCAATTTGCTCAGCTTTGTGTCTTGATGTCCTCAAATTGCAGTAGCACCCACTTGGCCATTGGAGTTAAGGCCACACAGAAGGAACAGTCTATGTACCTTTACTAACTGTAATGAAAGATTATAATGCTCCTGTAGAGCAATTTGCATGGCACAGTGGCACAGTGAGTATGATTACTGGTTTGGTTCTCAGCTGGGGTGTCTTTTGCGTGGAGTCTGTCTTCTCTGTGGTGTGTAGATTTTGTCCAAGTGCCCTGGTTTGTTAACACATTCCAAAGATATGCAATAGACAGACAATTGGTGTGTGTGTGTGTGTGTGTGTGTGTGTGTGTGTGTGTGTGTGTGTGTGTGTGTGTGTGTGTGAGCATGTGTGTGCGTGTGTGTGTGTGTGTGTGTGTGCATGTGTGTGTGTGTGTGTGTGTGTGTGTGTGTGTGTGTGTGTGTGTGTGTGTGTGTGTGTTGGTCCATGCTGCTATTTTAAAAGACCGTACTTTTTTGTAGGTTACTAACAGCTTCCCTAAGTTTTTAGTTTTACAACCTATCAACACCACCAACTACTTAAATAACAACCTCCCTGAAATGCTCATTATACACAAATCCTACCCAAACCATAAAAACTATTTATAGCAAGTTTAACTGCACATTCACTAAGTAATCCCTATGGACAGTGTTCTTTAACATGTACCAAATTATATTACCCCATCCAGTCTATAAAAGATATAATTACATTTAAAAGCAAAAATAGATGCCCATGAACTGCTCTCAGGTACTTTTGACCCTTACTAGCTCATTGTCAGAAAAAATAGATAGACTGTAATTGATAGTGTTCACCTTAAGCAACATTTTTTTTGCCACAGTAACATTCTTTTAACATTGAATGGTCTGCATTACTACTGATTGATTCCTGCCTAAACAGTCCCTTATCCTATTGCAAATGCTTTTCATAACTGTTATTATAACATTATCCTTAATTTGTGGTGGTACTTATTACCATAAAGGAAATATCTATATGTGTGCATTGAGTTATAATCTCACCCCAACACAACCTGGCCATAGTACAATAACAGCTCTTCTCTCTTTTCTAGACATCGTAAACCATGCCTGTGACTCCGGAGAACTTGTATCCACAGTTCTCCTTGACCTCTCCAAGGCTTTCAACACAGTCTCCCATACCCACCTTCTTCACCACCTTTCCAATCTTACTCTCTCACAAAACACCATTACCTGGTTCAGCAGCTACCTCTCTGACAGATCTCAGGCAGTAAAATGGAAGACTGGCACCTCAGCCTTCCTTCCCACCCCAACTGGGGTACCCCAGGGATCCATTCTTGGCCCTATGCTCTTCAATATCTTCAGTAATGATTTCCATGTGGCCATTCCTAACACTAAGATAGTACAATATGCATATGACTCAACTTTAGTTTGCTCTGTATCAAACCTCCCTGAGCTCCAAACAAAAAACTCAAACTGTCTTCTCAACTACTGAGAACTGGATGCCCCAAAATCACCTCTCTTTGAATGCCAACAAATCAAAGATCCTTCTATTCTCTCCCTCAAACTCTATCCACCTAGACAAAACCTCTTTCAAGATTACAAGCCTTGCCAACTCCACTGTAAAAGTTGTTCCTTTTGTTAAACTTCTTGGAGTTACTATTGACGAACACCTAAAATTTGATACCCATATTCAGCTAAATATAAAGAAAACCCATTAGAAACTTGGAATGCTGTACAGAAACTTCCACTTCCTCTCCCCCTCAACAAGACAGACCCTCACCACTACCTTCTTACTACCCTCACTAATGTATGGTGCTCCCCTACTAACCAACCTATCTTCCTCCATCTCTTCTAAACTAAAATCCTGTTACAATAAAATCTCAAAGTTCGCCACTACTTCCAAATACTCCACTCACACTGTAAACCTCTCCACCAGCTGCAATGGCTAGAACTCCCAAACTACCGTGACTATCTCCAATTCATCACCACTCGCAAGCTTATTTTCAAACCAACTATATGCCCAGCACTAACAAACATCTTAACATTATACACCCCAAACAGAACTCTAAGATCTACCCACCAAAATCTAGTCTCTGTTTATAAACCAAACCGTCCCACTGGTCAGCTTCTCCTATCCTTTCCTGTCATCAAAAAATGGAATTCTCTCAATCTATCTCTAAGAATTTCTGAGAACTCTGAATGCTTCAAAACCAAGCTGCATTCTTACCTCTCCCAAAAATGGAAATGCAATTGCACTCCACCTACCTAACCTGCTTAATACATAAATACTTTATAACACATAAAGTTTGTTTTTCATTACACACTGTTGATTAACCCTATGTACTGCCTTCATGCTAATGCTACCTCTATAACCACTCTCAGATGATTTAAACCTCTGCATTAATTTAACTCATGCTAATATTCATGCATAAAGAACTCATCCATGTTAATGTTACTTCTATATCATTCTCAGATGATTTAAACCTCTGTATTAATTTAACCTTGTACTACTGTTCTCAACCACTAAACATGTAAATATGCTTTATATCCTTCTCCAAACTGCTGTTTAACTTTTGTTTAGTTTTTGCTATTTTGTATGCAAAATCTGCTTAGTTTGTTTCTGTTTCCACTATGTATTGTACTTCATATTATGGAGCTTGTACTATGTATTATTGGAGCTTTTCTCCCTGGGCCTCCACTGAAAACAGGCTCTTTGATCCCAGTGGACCTCCCTGGTCATCAAACTGGAAATAAATAAATGAGTCTGATCTATGGTGGAGGTATACACACACACACACACACACACACACACACACACACACACACACACACACACACACACACACACACAAACACACTCTGAAACACACATGCTGCACACATGTTTTATATCATGCTAATAAGGGAAAATTAACTCAACAGTTATGCTAATGAAGCTCCTTAGCACTACCGATGTGTATAATTGTCATACCATATTATGTTACCCATATGCGCCACCACTACCCATGCACATCACAGGGTCTGTGATGTTCGTGACCATTGTGCTCATGCATACAGCATGTGTACACTTGTAGCACAATGGTGCAGTAAGATATCACTTCTTAGATTGTACAGTAGCACTAAGGCATAGAATAGCATTTCAGTGCAGTGCCATGTTTCACAATGTCTAATCCACATATATGCATATGTGCTTACAGGACATTTGTTGTGCACCTCAAGCCAGCATGACCAAGTGGCCATGGCTACCCCAGACACTGTGGAGTCATGCAACCATAAGGCCCTGCCCACTGGACCACAATAGAAGCAACTGGGCAACAGCAATGACCATCCAGGTAACTGATGCCTGGGATTGTTGCCCTGTGGGCTAGATTGACATCTAAATATACAAAGGTCCTACCCTATTCCCATCTTGATGTTTTTCACCATTATATGTCATTTTCCTTTCCTTGTTTATTATTCAACTATCCTCATCTTCTTTTGTTCACCCTCTGTATGTCTGCAGCCATCCAGTGGCCTCTCAATCTTTCATATCCTTATGGCACCTTTCTGTCTGAATCTGTGTTCATCTATCTACCCCTGCTACTTGCCCACCTCCCTCTAACCACAGTCATTCCTCACTACCTTTATTACCTACTTTTCTTTTATATAAATTGCAAAAGGGACTCTTTCCCTGAACAAATTTGCCCCTCCTTTCCCCCAACCTTTCATACCTTAAGGCTACTTTGTGTGCTTCTCAATACACTTGATATGCTTCCCTTCCCTACTTACCTAAATTTACCATAATATCCCCCCAGTTAGATGATGGACAGACTTGGTGTTTTGCTGTTTACACCCACAGTGGTCTCTTTGGTGGCCACTCTGCTGTTATTCTTGTGCAGGATGTAGTTACATGGTGCCATGTTGTACCTATGAGCATACACTGACTTGGCTGCACTATTCTGCCTTTATTGTGACATCCATCACACATCAGCCAGGATTTAAACCTCTGCATTAATTTAACTCATGCTAATATTCATGCATAAAGAACTCATTCATGCTAATGTTACTTCCATATCATTCTCAGATGATTTAAACCTCTGTATTAATTTAACCTTGTACTACTGTTCTCAACCACTAAACATGTAAATATGCTTTACATCCTTCTCCAAGCTGCTGTTTAACTTTTGTTTAGTTTTTGCTATTTTGTATGCAAAATTTGCTTAGTTTGTTTCTGTTTCCACTATGTATTGTACTTCATATTATGGAGCTTGTACTATGTATTATTGGAGCTTTTCTTCCCGGGCCTCCACTGAAAACAGGCTCTTTGATCCCAGTGGACCTCCCCGGTCATCAAACTGGAAATAAATAAATAAATAACTAAATGAGTCTGATCTATGGTGGAGGTATACACTCGCGCACACACACACACACACACACACACACACACACACACACACACACACACACACACACACACACACACAAACACACACATTCTGAAACACACATGCTGCACACGTTTTATATCATGCTAATAAGGGAAAATTAACTCAACAGTTATGCTAATGAAGCTCCTTAGCACTACCGATGTGAATAATTGTCATACCATATTATGTTACCCATATGCGCCACCACTACCCATGCACATCACAGGGTCTGTGATGTTCATGACCATTGTGCTCATGCATACAGCATGTGTACACTTGTAGCACAATGGTGCAGTATGATATCACTTCTTAGATTGTACTGTAGCACTAAGGCATAGAATAGCATCTCAGTGCAGTGTCATATTTCACAATGTCTAATCCACATATATGCATATGTGCTTACAGGACTTTTGTTGTGCACCTCAAACCAGCATGATCAAGTAGCCATGGCTACCCCAGATACTGTGGAGTCATGCAACCATAAGGCCCTGCCCATTGGACCACAATAGAAGCAACTGGGCAACAGCAATGACCATCCAGGTAACTGATGCCTGGAATTGCTGCCCTGTGGGCTAGACTGACATCCAAATACACAAAGGTCCTACCCTATTCCCATCTTGATGTTTTTCACCATTATATGTCAGTTTCCATTCCTTGTTTATTGTTCAACTATCCTCATCTTCTTTTGTCCACCCTCTGTATGTCTGCAGCAATCCAGTGGCCTCTCAATCTTTCATATCTTTACGGCACATTTCTGTCTGAATCTGTGTTCATCTATCTACCCCTGCTACCTGCCCACCTCCCTCTAACCCAACCAGTCATTCCTTACTACCTTTATTACCTACTTTTCTTTTATATAAATTCCAAAAGGAACTCTTTCCCTGAACAAATTTGCCCCTCCTTCCCCCAACCTTTCATACCTTAAGGCTACTTTGTGTGCTTCTCAATACACTTGATATGCTTCCCTTCCCTACTTACCTAAATTTACCATAATATCCCCCCAGTTAGATGATGGACAAACTTGTTGTTTTGCTGTTTACACCCACAGTGGTCTATTTGGTGGCCACTCTGCTGCTATTCTTGTGCAGGATGCAGTTACATGGTGCCATGTTGTACATATGGGCATACACTGACTTGGCTGCACTATTCTGCCTTTATTGTGACATCCATCACACATCAGCCATGCACCCTGGTTAGCACTGCTGCAGCCATTAAGCAGTTTAATGCTTCTCCTCCTGTTAACCGTATGTCTCTCTTTAATTATGGGGACCTTTGCTTGCACTGCTCCTTCTATTTAGTGCCACTAATCAGCACTGTAGCTCTTTATGCAGTGATCTCTCTCTTTTAAAATTACTGTTGTGCAGGCATGAAACACGTCTATGGATTTCAGCCTTAGAACCTCCAAAAATGTCTTCTCTGCAAAAATAAAATGTCTTCTAAAACTGGTGATAAACCATACAGATCCTACCTAACCAGTGTATGGAACAAACTCCCACTTGATTTAACTCATTACATCCGAGTGACGCCTCCAGGTGCATCTGGAGTTAACCCCTACTGACACCTGTAAGTGTCAAATATTGCTTGTTCATATTTGCATCAGAAAGTTCAAAACCATGATATGAACAAGGTTTTGAAAGATTCCATCTTAAAGCTTACACAATTACAAATTCAATTGCATTAATATTTGACCTCTGTCTAGTGCAGGTAAATAGATATCAACTGTTGTTTTTATGATATTAATTTATATAGATATAATTTTCACATTTTTCTAAGTATCTCAACAATCAAGTAACACAGACAGAACTCCTTAGCCTCATGTGAAAGCTCTTAGCTAGATGAATAAAAGGTACTTACGTATTATTGCAACCAGATTTCCGCGATTGCGACATGCACATAGCTGCAGAGAAACTAGAGCAGGTAAGACTTCAAGCTGCTTTGGGAAGTCCTTAGTACTGACAAAAACCTTCATATTGCTTTCAGGAGTAGGAACAATTTTAGAAATCCTGCACTTCTTTTGCATGCATTACAGACATACGCTTGACTTTCCAGAGCTGCTATTGTACTGTGGGTTTGTTCAGAAAAGGCACACACGCACACATAGAGAAAGTGGTTGGGGTAAACTGTTTATTTAGAGCCAATGTTTTAATTGATGTTGAAAGGACACTGAAAAACTGCTTGTGGTACGCTTGTTATTTACAACCAATGTTGTAATCGATCTTGAAAATAATCAACCATTGCATTGCTAATGATTTTAACTGATGATGGATGCATGATGTTGACAGCTGATTTCAGATCCATTTCTCAATGAGAAAGTTTGGAAGGGGCATGTTCCAAAAAAAGAGAGATTGTATTATACCGGTCATTGATTTCATTAGTACTGTAAGTGATGTGGGTGGCTGACTCTGGTTGTGTCTTACTATGTGGTGGGAAATGTATAACAGTAATTTCACATCTGCTGCCACGAGAAAGAAATGTGCAGCAGCCGGAATTGAAATAACAGAAATGGTGGGAGTAAAGTAGACAAAGACACACGAACAGTATGTTTTTTTTTACATTTCTGTTATATCAGAATAGAAAAAAACTGCTGGTGTAGAAGAACTACCACTATACAACATCTCTGCAGTATTCATGAGCATATTTCATGATCGTTACGCAACTGGATTTTGCCGTTAAAAATCTGGTTGTGATAATACGTAAGTACCAAATAAAATGCTGCTGACAGTATGTCTGCAACTTGAGTGGTTACTGAGATATTGTAAGTTGTTTAGAAAATATTACAAAAGTAATTGTTACTATGTTTACTGTGACCTATAACATTCTGTTTATGACCTACAACCTAAAGAATACTACCACTATAAAAGGTTTGTGCTGAAGAATTTGTCATTTATACTTTTTCATAATCCCTATGGTTCCAGAGATATAAGCATTTGTTTGAAATGTGAGGACATAATTTGATTCTGTCAAAAGGCTTAGGCCCCGCCCATTGGAAGTTACAGTGCAAACTTCCTGAGCTCCATTGGAGTGAATGAGCAACTAGAAACACACATTAAAACAATACCTATGTCACCTAACTCTCCCATCTAAATGCTCTTCTTACAGCATCACCTAATGCTACACATGAATCAAATTAGCACTTAAACATAGTATTACCATTTCTACTAAAACAATGTTTGTCACAGTTAAAAAGCCAGCTGTACCTCACCTTACAAAGCTACTTTCTAAAGTTAGTCCTTTTCTGTTCTTCAGTGTAACTATACTATTACTGACATTGTTTATGAATAACGATTAAGCTTTTGCTTGTCACTTCCACTTATTTACTTTATATTTTATATATTTACTAGATTTTATATAATTAATATATTTCATTTTTACACTGTAAATATTTAAGTAATTTGTTCTTTGATATTTACAAACACCCATACACACACACACACACACACACACACACACACACACACACACACACACACACACACACACACACACACACACACACACACACACATACACGTATATATAAATCTCTTTGTTACTTAAATTTTTGGTAATGTATTTTGACATTTACTTATCTGTTTGCTTTCAAATATCATTCAGTTTGCATATTTCTCCCTGTTTTTTTTTCTCAATGTCCCAGGTCCCTCTGAAAATGGGCATTGCCCATTAAGAGTAACCTGGTTAACAATAGATAGATAGAAAAAAAAATCTACACAGTAATTCCTTTTAGTGTTACTGGCTTCTGTTGTTATCTTGTAAATATATGTAAAACAGTAAACAAAACAGATTATAACAGATTATAATGTGTAAGCATTGATTAAGAAAACTATTCATATTTGGAAACTTACAGATGTAGTGTAAGAACGGCCAGCATTTTGTCTAATACATTTCTTGTACTAGCAATGCTAGGAAAAACTCATATACTCACCATTCCCACTCACCAGGAGTCCCTTTAAGCTCTGCCCTGGGGCTACAATCCTTTGGCATATTTTTCTCAGATATTTAAAGTGACTCAGCATTTTGCTCACCAAATATGCTGATGACTGCAAAACTGGAAGTTCTGTCCTTAATCCCACTGATACTATATGCCTTCAAATGATACATCAAAACATTTAGCATTCTGGAATTAGGAAAAAAAAAATCCCCCAACAACTAAAAGTAGTATACAAAATAGTAGAATACCTCGGAGTCCTTGTAGATGATGACCTTACATTTGATATCCATGTAACTATGACCATCCACAAAGCACAGGAACGACCAACCTGGTCCCTCTGTGGGGTTAAGAACCATACTTGGGAGGAGATTGTCCCCTGTATACAGCCCTTAACAGAGAGACCAGTTAGAGAATACAGTACTCAGATCTGTAATACTATTGGATACCATCTGCTGCAATTGGAAAAGATACAAGGATTACTCACAAAGAGAATCAAAGGGTTTTGTGACTAGCTTTACCGCCAAAGACTACCAAAACACTCTCCCTTCTCTGTATCTTATATTCTTTTGTCAGGAGACCTATGCCTAACATTAAACATGCAATGTTAAAGGACCACTTACTTTTTGAAACCCTTTGCTTAGAATTCCACATGTTGGCTTGAACACAAGAAGGCATCTCATCAAAAAATAAATAAATACATAAATGATTAATAATATTAACAAATCAGTAGTTTGGAGGTCATATGGAGGTGGTTAACTTAACTGGCTTTGTCAATATATACATGGAAAGTTTATGGAAAGCCACACCTGCTTATGTGGTGTGGTTGAAGGAGGAGTTAAAAGCCACTGAAACAGCAAACCAGCAAATGTATGTGGTTCAGGATGAGGTAGTCAGATAGGAGCAGCTGGAGTCCAGTAGATGAAATATCATTTTATGGACATAGAAGATAAGCCAAGAATATAGAATTTAAAGTTGTGTGAAGAGTTGGTAGGTACAGTTACAAACTGACTTAAAAATATATGAAACACAAGATGGTGGGGTGGAATGCTTTTCTGAAAGACTCGCAGATAAACCATTAGAGGCTGACATCAAGTATGGAAACCAAGGCCAGTTTTGATTGAAACTTTGATATGTTAAGAGAAAAAGCACATATTGCAGAATATGTTCTTTGGATGAGTTGTTAAACTGAGGTCTCGTTTGCTTGAGTTGGTGGTATGTCAGGTGAATGTTAAACATCCCATGGCACTTATCAAATAGAGTAAGGGTTCTTTATTCATAAAACATAAAAAAGGTTATTTATATCATACAACATATTTATATTATTTACAGTAACCTTTATATACTTGGTTATTAATTATGGCTTATGTTGCTTCCATCCTTTCATCCACAGCTCAAACCTTTGTTTCTTTGATTCTGTACTAACATCCAACTTCTTATTATACAATACCTCATCGCATTTTGTTTTCCACAAAGACATGCACACGCAAATAATTTCCTATCCAGATGTCAGGTTGTTTACATTATTTTACACTGTATTCACCATACATATTCATTTTAATTTTTACTGCTGTATTATTTTCATATTTTATATTTCCTTTCTTTTTCTCCAAAACTACTAGAAAAATGTCTCATAGTCTCCTCCTGTTAACAAACATTACATTTCCTTTCACCGTATATTTGTATTTCATTAGTTCTTTCAATGATAATATATTTAAAGTCAATCACAACAAAAAAATTAACATTCCTACTGCCAGTCCCACTTTCTGTTTCTTTCCTCTGTTGCCCTTTTTACATCAGATAATTCAAACCATGGGGAAATATTATAAAATATTTTCATTATTTTTATTTTTATTTTACATTTGTTTACCGGAAAAGTCTGACTGGAACAAGGTCCATTTACAGTGGAGGCTGTAAATCATCTTCATAGGGGTCCGAATGGAGACACGGGGGTCTAAATGGAGAGGTGATAAGTCAGCAAGCAAAGGAGAGTAGTATTGCTGAAACTGAATTCATCCTTAACTCTTGGTGAGTACCTTCATGAGGTGTACCCTGTTTATCACAAAATCTCACCAAGATGACACTAATATATATGACTGTATTTTATATAGCATATAACATGTACAGAAGTAGGTCAAACATTAAAAAAGATAGCTGGGTGCACAAGACCCAGGATAAAAATGTGCTCAATCCTGGTAGGTGCATTGGTGCCAGGACTGGGAAAAATGACAGTGTAGAATCCTCAAAATATGGAAACATTCTTACAATGGGATCAGGCCAGGCCCAGGAGGAGGATAACCTCCCCTGTTGTAGAAGGAAGTAACAGTTCACAAAAGTCACAAAAAGTGATAGGCCAAAGAAGAGCTATAAAGACAACAGATGATAAGAAAGAAATTATGTATTGTTACTATTATGCAAAAAGCCCAGAATTTCCACACACAGGATATGCAAAAAGATTAAGAGAGAAATTAGAAGAAGAAAAAATACTTCCACAAGCAAAACAATCGGAAGCTTCAAATAAAAATTTAAGTTCAATAATACAACAGATTTGTGAAAAACAGTACGTAGACCAATAAACTTTGATCTGTTTGGAAAAAGAAGCATCTGAAAAAGTGTGAAAACGTAAACAACAAAACCTAGAGATTTTTGAAAAGTGTAGGAAAGAAATATTGACATGGGAAAGAAAGAGAGATTTAATAGGGTGCAATATCTATGCAAAGTCGAAAGACAAATTAATCAATACAATAAAAAGGCAGTCCCAAAGATATTCCTAGAGAAATACAGGCAAATGCATCCAGATATGGACAATTTCACAATAAAAAAATAATATCACTAAAAGGGAATGTAGAAAAGAAGATTAGTAAAGTAGAAGTTAAAAAATAGAAGTTGAAGTTATGGAATGCCTGTGAAATGAAGGATTTGGTGTAGAATGTCTAACACAGGTTACATCACTGCATGATGGAATGAGTCCCTAAAGTAAGGAGAAACAGGAAGATCAGGAGACATCTGAACAAGAAATATGGGCATGGGAAAGAAAAAGAGATTTAATATGGTATAATATTTATGCAAAGCAGAAAGCAAAACTAATCAATAGAAAAAGAGCAGCACCAAAGATATTTGAAGAGAAATACAAGGAATCCAGACATGGAAAACTTTACAATACAAAAAATAAGAAGACAAAGAGGAAAAGTAGAAAAGAAGATCAGTAATGGAGAAGTTAAAGAAATAGTAACTGATGTTATGGAGCACCTGCAAAGTGAAGGATTCAGTGTAGAAAATCTAATTCAGAAAACACCACAGCAGGGTAGAGCAATGGATATCCAAATTAAGGAGAAACCTGTGGAATGGGAAGCAACAGGTCAGTTCCCATATGAAGATATTTTGGAGCCTTTCACAGGAAAACAGTATAAACATTCACTTGAAGCTGGACGGCAAGGGAAGGAACAGGAAACTGGCAACTCTGATGCAGTCAGTGTTGAGGAGTGATAGGCCAGTGAGTTCCTATATGACGTAGCAATGGATGACACAGTATGAAATTGAAGAGAATGCACCAAAGGAAGATGCTATAGAATTTTCTAGAGAATGCACGCAGGAAATGGAGAACAAAAAATGTGCCCTCAGTTTAGAAGAAAATGAACTAAGAGAAGAGTTGCTTGATTTAACAGAGATAGACATATTAAGATCAATGAAAGAAATAGACTGCAGAAGGTTTATAAAACCCAGAAAGTTAGAAGTTTGATCAAACAAATGAACACAGTAATTAGGACTGTCCATAGAGATCTGTGTGATACAAAAGAAGTAAACAGGATATATTCATTTTCAGCTAAATTAATAACAGATAAAATTCTACCCCACAAGAACACAGGGTAGTAAGAGAAAGGAAGGGGAGAAATCGAATACCATCACAGAAATATTGAATAGAGAAAACTATAAAGCAATTAAGACAAGAAGTGTCACTGTCAGAAGAGTATAGAAGAGGGAATAGGTCAACAAAAATACTCAGGATAGACGTGATAAAAACAATGCACAGTATTATAAAGGATCAGGATTTATCATGCACTATTGCAAATAAACTAAAAATATCAGCACAGGCAGAAAAACTTAGAAGATACACACATAAATATAAAAGAAAAGTACAAAATAAGCAATTTGACCCAAAAAAGTTTTATAGAAAATTGGGAAATAAGGTAAAAGGAATTGAAAGACTGCCAAAAAAGAGGAAGTAGATGCATTTTGAAGAAGTATCTATGAAGATCCTGTGGAACATAACAAAGATGTTAAATGGATAGAAGTAAAAGAAAGAATAAAAAAGTCTGAAGCTACAGAATATGAAATGGGATGAAGTAACAGCCAGAGATATTGAAACAAAGTTAAGAAAAGCCTCTAATTAGAAACCCCCAGGCCCAGAAGCAGTACTTAAACTTCTGATTAAAAGTATTAACATAAGGAAACCACACAACGAAAGCCAGATAAGCAAATTTAGTTCTCTAGTGCCTCGGCCACAATACGCCTTCAAGGAGTAATACATAGCATTATCTAAAACCTTATATAGTCCCAGCTCCATCAATAAAACAATTATCAATTAAACAATTAAAATATTTGTAGAAACAAATTTTAAAGTGACATCCATTAAATTCATATAACACATTTCCAGCAACATTCTGCATTTAAACCCTTTGAAGTTAATGTATCAAATTTCAAAAAAACATTGTTTCTTTTCTTAAAAGCTTTAATCTACACATTTGTTCATCTAAATATTTCATATCTACCTGTTCTAAAATAATAGCTTTTAAGTTTTCTGTACTTCCATCATGATATTTATTAAAATGAAGAGCCAAGGGGCTCTCCATTTTATTTACCCTGATGTCTCTCAAATGTTCTAATAGGCGTGTTTTAAACATTCTCTTTGTTTGCCCAATATAAAACATATTACAAGTACATTTGATAGCATAAATAACTCCCTCTGTACGACAATTAAATACTCCATTTGATTCAAATCTAATATTATTTATATATAAAAATGTGCTGAACAGCAGTTCCTGTGTTCGTGGTGTTGGTGTTGTTTCATAAAAGTATTAACATCTCTGCAAGATTTAGCCATAAGTAAGAACTATTTATATGCACACCCCAAACAGACACCAGCCTGGTTAACAATAGGAAAAGCAATGTTCCTTCTTAAGAGTGAACCTGCAAGCTACCCTAAAAATTATAGACCAATAACTTGCCTTCTGACGAAGTATAAACTATACACTAGAATTGATGCCGACAGAGCTTATAGTCATTTAGAAGAAAACTCAAGTAGAACAAATGGGCAGTAAAAGAAAGTCATATGGAACAAAGGATCATTTGTTGTTAAATAATGTCATAGTGGAGAATTGTAAAAAGGGGAAGAATCTAAGTATGACATGGATTGACTACAAAAATAGCATTTGACAGTATCCCACATTCATGGATAAAAGAGTGCTTAAAAAATGTACAAGATACACTCTACACTGATCAGTTACATTATGGTGACCATGAAACAGTGGCAAATCACTTTGCAATTAAGCCATGATAAAGGACAAACTATTATTTCAGGGATAAAAATTCAAAGTGGGATATTCCAGGGTTGTTCCCTGTCACCACTACTATTCTGTCTTGCCCTTAACTTAACTTAGTTCACGATTAACATTGGGGTTCCACAGGGATGTGTTCTCAGCCCACTTTTACTCACCATCTTGACACATGACGGCTATGCTAAGCACAAGTCCAACCATATCATCAAGTTTGCTGATGACACCACAGTTGTGGGGCTCATCACATAGGAGGATGAAATGGCATACAGATAGGAGGTGGCATCTCTGATCAGTTGGTGTGAGGGGAACAACTTTGACATGAATGTGAGCAAGACCAAAGAAATTATCATCGGCTTCAGGAAAAGGAGAACAAACCACCCAGTGCTCAGGATCAATTTTGAGAGTGTAGAGAGGGTTAGGAGTATGAAATTCCTGGGTGTACACATATTAGAGGATCTCTTGTGGTCGGGAAACACCAACCAACTAGTCAAGAAAGCACACCAATGCCTCCACGTCTTAAGAAGGCTGAAAAAAGCTAAGCTTCCTCCTCATATTCTCTCAACCTTTTATAGAGGTGCAATAGAGATCATCCTCACCTTCAACTTCACAATGTGGTTTGGAAGCTGCACAGTTACAGAATGCTACGAAAAGTGATGAGGGTTGCAGAGAAGGTAACAGGTTCCAGTCTTCCATCGATACATCTTTATTCTGCAAGAAACATCCGAAAGGCTATCAAAATAATACAGGACAACACGCATCCTGTGCATGGCCTGTTTAACCATCTGACATCAGGCAGAAGATATCACAGCATCTGCTGCAGGACTACAAGATTCAATAACAGTTTCTACCCTTAAGTGATTAGACCTCTGAGCTCGGGCACTAGTCCCAGGGGTCTGGACACATAATAAGTTGATTTTTATTTATTTGTGCAATATATACTAACATATATTCCAAGTAAGTGCAATATTTATTTATTATATCCATAGTCAGCATTATTTAACTCACTCAAGAGCAATATTAGACAAATAACTTAGGCACTTCAAGCTGTAGTGTGTTTTGTATTACTTTAAACAGGGTAGTTGATTTAACTCGGGGGAGGATATTCTTTTCATACATGAGTGTTGGTAAATATCTGTGCCCTTTCTTGCATGTTTTGGGATAGTATTGTATTTGCTAGTTATGTTTATTCTTCTGTGTGTATGTGTTGTTTCACTTTCCTTTGTAATCTCAAGAATTGAGTTGATACACAAAATTTTGTTTAGGCTACACGTGTGTAGTTGTAAATGACAATAAAGTTTATTTTGACTTTGACTTTAACCCATTAGGCTGTCTACTTAACAGCTTAGACCATGGCTATAATATGGCTCCTAGAAAACAATAACATGTAAAGACTTCTCATCTTCTCTTTTTTATGATTTAAAACTGTATAACTCATCAGATAAGGAATGAAAGCACAACTGCAAGCAGTCAAAACTTTTTCGGATGATGTAAGAATGCCATTTGGTCTTGAGAAATGTGCAAAAGCAACCATTAAAGCAGGAAAGCTGCAGCCCCAAGACAATATCAGGTTGGGACAAGAATGAGATATAAAATAACCTGAGCAGGAGGGAGTATATAAATATTTGGGAATTGATGAAGGATCAACAATAAAACATGAACAAATGCAAATAAAACTTAGTAAGGAATATTTTAGAAGACTTAAATTAATTCTGAAAACAGTGTTGACATCTAGGAACAAAATTCAACCTATAAATCAGTTTGTTCTTCCTGTCCTAAATTGCAGTTTTAGAGTGACTGACTGGCCCCAAAAGGTGTTGGATAGATTAGATAGGAAAATAAGAAGGATGCTTCATGCTCATCAAATGATTTATAAAAATCAGTGCATAACAAGATTATTTATTTCCAGTTCAGAAGGAGGTATGGGCCTCCTTGAAATTGATTACGTGTATAGATCTGCAATTGTGGGACTGCACATATATCTGCTGCTCTCACAAGTCCCAAATGTAGTGAAAGTTTTGAAACATGAGGAGAATAAATCTAAGATGACTTCCCTGCTTAGTTTAGCAGAACCATATCGGCATCAAGTGGGAATGGAAATCAATCCAGAAGTAGATAAAAGTCAAGCAGCAACTGAATGTGCCAAAAAAATATATATAAGGTAAAGGATCAGATAAGAAAGAAAGAAATGTGGAAAATGCATAAATATAGTTGCAAGTATAGAAAACTCCTGAAAGAACCTCATGTTGATCAGGATCGAACCCAGGAATGGTTAAGGAGAGGCAAATTCAAACCAAAAGAAGAAAGGTTAATATTGGCAGCCCAAGGTAGTGGGATATGTACAGGTTGGTTTACAAAGTCCATTGAACACGTGGGAGAATCGGACAAATGTAGGTTTTGTAAAATAGAATCGAAAACAGTCACACACCTTGTTGCTGGTTGTGACATACTAATGGCAGAAGGACTATATACTGAAAGGCATAATAATGTGGCAAGACAGTTGCACTGGGGATTGTGCAAACATTATGGTACTGAAGTGACTGAAAAACACTGGAAGCATGAGCTACAAAGCATCATAGAAAATGACAAAGGCTACATCACATGGGATCACCCATTACCAACAGTTCAAAAGATATACACAAGAAAACCAGATATAGTGGACCATGAAAAGAAGACAAAAGTAGCACTGATCATTGAAATCACTGCACCCAATTACTACAGTGTCTTGCCTACAGAGAGACACAAAGTCATAAAATATCAGGATTTGCAGACAGAAATGAGAGCAATGTGGAAGAAAAATGCCCAGACAGTCCCAATAGTAGTAGGAGCAATAGGTCTTATAAAAAAGAATCTACAATCATATTTAGATATGTTACCAATACATGTAACGCCATACGAATAGCAGGAGTCATTAATGGGCACATTGCAAGTGCTGCAAAGAGCACTTCTGGCTGACATCAAAGATTGAAACAATACTAATTTCATGAACTTTGTACTTTGACTTAGGAATGGGGTCCATTCCCGTCATGGTATTAGAAAACCAAA
The DNA here is from genome assembly GCF_019279795.1 of Protopterus annectens. NCBI lineage: Eukaryota > Metazoa > Chordata > Ceratodontiformes > Protopteridae > Protopterus > Protopterus annectens. The sequence goes on along the minus strand of NC_056739.1, from coordinate 1,261,094,065 downwards.
GTACTTGGAGAAATTAAAAATGGAAAAATGCTATAAAATATTTTCATTATCATATTTTAGCATTCTTTTCTGTTTTCTTGTACTTCATCTTTTAATAATTTTCATTCCTTCATTTTCTTTCGATAACCTCTTTTGACAAACTTAACTATCCTAATGCTAAATATCTATAAAACAAAGCATGTTTTTACTTAATGACTTCAGTTATCCAGCTATAACCCATTAATGGTTAGCATGCACAGCACTTTCTTGACTTTCAGGATTTCCTTGAACAAGTAGCTATCCTTTCTACTATGCTGTCTGATATCCTTGATCTCATCCTCAATATTATGGTTCCTTCTTGCACAGCTTCCTGGGCATCATCATCCCTTGTTAAATTGGACAACAAATAGGTTCATAGGTAGGTACTAGGCTATCTGCCCTAGCCACCATTTTGGTATACCTAAGATGCAAAAAAAATCATTGATTCCCTGTTGCAAGCAGTTGTAGCTGGGGGGGGCCTGAATGTTTATTGAATAAAGTTAACAAAACATCCCTTCTTTTACTAAGAATTATTGGAGTTTGTTGGGTTAATTAAGATAAATAAAATATATAAATAAGTATATTTTAAGCTTGCATTGCACTTTTCTGAACTGTATTTTGCCTAATTGTTGCTTCAATTTTGCTGTTTTTACAGCTGTTACTGTTTTTTTCTGCACTTTGAATTTCTAGGACTTCTGTATTTCATAGCATAGGCTAGATTCATATTTGCTGAATCTAGGCTGTTTGGTATTACTTGAGCACTAAAACAGCTCATGCATTAAGAAGATCCTCCTGCACCCTTGTGGCAGAAATGTGTAGCCCAGGACCCATCTGAGTTGAGAATTGCTGGAAAAAGACTTAGTTTTGGTCTTTCCTATTGGTTTATTTGTGTTCAACCTGTTTAACTTCACTTGTGTATAAGCCCCATGTTTGTGTGTAGCTGTGCACCATGCTGCAGGGTTTAGTGTTGCTATGTATAGATGCAAACGGTTAGAAACACAATGTTCCCTTGATATCTGCTAGAGAGTCATCCTTAGCTCTACTGCGTCTCTGTGCGCAATGCAGTTGCACATTGCTTCCTAGTGAGTGACTCAGTTGTGCATTCTGAGGCATTGACATAGTGTCCCACCCTTAGCCCTCCACAGAATAGCCTACTTTGTTAATTTCACAATAAAACCCTGGTCCATCTAGACCATCCCCAATAGTTACTACAGTACATACCTGCCATAAAGGATGGACAGTTTCCCACCATTTCTCCAGCCAGCCTGATTGACATGGGCATCCTGAGGGAACTTAGTGATTGCCTCATATATACTGACAACCACTTGCTACTAAAGCAAACAAACACAGCATGTGAGAGATGTAATTATACATGAAATTATAATCAGTCCTCTTACATAACAATATACAAGACATACAACAGGTTGTCAGCACACACAACTCAAGACAAATAAACCCATATATGCAGAGGTACTCACTAAGAGCCTGCCAAAAGACCAGAGACCTCCCAAGTGCAAACAACATACACATACTGGTGCATGAACAAAATCCACCACTACACATAACAGCACACATTTCAGTGTCTCAGCAATTAAGTCCCTATGGCAAAACACCTCAAAACCTAATGTTCTGGTCACAGGTGACTCAATTGTGAGACACACAAGATTTCCCCCTCACCAGGTTCAACAAGGAGAAGGTCATGGTCAGCTAGCTGCCTGTCAGGTGCCAGGATCTGTCAAGTCATGCACGCACTCAACAGTTGCAGTTATGACTCTGTCATAGTACAAGTTGGTGTGAATGACATGAGACATACTTCTCTGGACTATATGAAGAAAGACATGACCAAGCTCTCAGATTATGTCTCCCAGGCAGGTATGTCCCTAGCCATAAGCAGCATTCTACCTTAACATAGGATGAGGCCACAATACAAACAAAAAATTATTGACTTCAACAATTGGCTTAGCTTCTGCTGTCACTCCAGGGGGATCCAGTATCTGTCTGCCTGGGAAGACATAGTCGACAGTCCATGCTGCTTTGCCAGAGATGGCCTTCACCTGTCTCCTCAAGACGTTTGGATACTGGCAAAGATGCTTGCATCCTTCATAGTGACTTTTTAGGCAATGTCAAAGCAACAAAACTTCTGACATAAAGAAATCCACTAAACACAAACTCAAGGTCATGCTGCTTAACGCCAGAAGCTTCAACAATAAACTGCACTCCCTGGAAGCACTCCTCATGTTTGAAGATGCTGACATTTGTGCAGTCACTGAGACTTGGTTCAAGGCTGCTGACAACAACCTGGCCATACAAGACTACAATGCTTTTCATACATTCAGACCCCAACACGAGCATGAGAAAAACAGAGGTGGAGGTGTATCCATCTTCATTAAATCCAAATACACCTCAAAACTGGTGAAACAGTACAGCTCTCTTGAGCTACTCCAGGTCCAATTAACTATAGATAAGATACCCCTTCACATCATGGCTAGCTAAAGGTCCCCTATCATGAACCAGGAGAAGCACACTGCCTATCTGGACTTGCTAGAGTTGCTCAGTATACCGCCAAACACCTTGGTCATGGGAGATTTCAACTATCCTTCCATCGACTGGGTGACTTATATGAGTACAAACACAATTGCTATGAGGTTTCTGGACTTTGTTAATTCAGATTCCCTGGAACAGTTGGTCTGCACCCCCGCAAGGGGGTCAAATGTCCTAGACTTAGTGATCACCAACACAGGGGTTCACTGCACTTCCCCCTGTGTGTTGCCCTCTTTAGTAAGCTCAGACCATAAATCTGTCTTGTTTGAAGTAAAGATAAAACCTGACACCCCCACAGGAGTAAAAAGTGAAACATTTCTCCAAAGCAAACTATTGCCTACTAAGCGATGGTATAAAAAGTTTCAAAGTCCCTGCCAACATAGCCAACAATTACGCCTGTGCAAAGGAATACACAAATGCCTATACAGTCACTTAAACAAATACATTGACTCAGCTGTACCCACCAGGAACAAAACCAGGTCTTCCCATAAAGGCAGGCCATCCTGGTGGACTGTAAGTATAAATAAGTTATACAACAAAATAAAGAAACTGATATCTAAGAACAGCTTACTCAACACAGGAAGAATACCCTCCACAGCTTGAACAAGCAAATCAGATATCTTGTTAAGTCCTCTAAGGCTAGCTACAAGTTTAAATTAGTATCCCTAGCTAAAGGCAATCATAAGGCATGCTTTAGCTACGTCCGAAACCTAAAAGGGAATGCACAGCTATGTGCTGAACTTGTAGTGGATGGTACCACTCTCACTAAACCTGAAGAAATTGTCAACCTGCTAGCCAACAGATGTGGCAATAACTTCACCCCCTTGTCCCCACCAGACATATCTCAAAGCATTCCTGACACCAGTCCTCTACAAGTATCTCCAAAGAACAGGTCATACAAGCACTCTCCAAGGCCAAACACATGGCCTCTGTCGGACCAGATAACATCACAGGCTGCTTATTAAACAATCTAAAACAACATGTAGAGGAACCACTCAGCACTCTTTTTAACCATAGCCTGAGAACAAACTTTATCCCAGCAGAATGGAGAACAGCAACAGTAATCTCCTTACAGAAAGGGGGTCTATCAACTGACCCTGGAAACTATCAACCCATAAGCCTATCTGCAAGGCCATGGAAAGAATCATCATGGATTTTATCCACAAGGAAATAGGCAACCTTCAAACCCTTGACCCAAGCCAGTTTGCTTTTGTCAAGGGTAGATCTTGCTTATTAAACCTAGTGGACTTCTTTAAGAATGTCACCAAAGCCCTGGATGAGGGCAAAACAGTACATACCACCTGTCTTGATTTAGCCAAGGCCTTTGACACAGTCCCCATTCAGGTATCATGGAAAAACTCTCCCAGCTGGGGATTAACCCATACATTACTAGATGGGTATCAAACTGAAAAACCGACAGAATGCACACTGTTGGTGTGGTACCCCACCAGTAGACCAGTTACCAGTGGGGTACCACAAGGATCTGTGCTGGGCACTCTACTGTTTGGAATCTATTTCTCTGATGTCCAGGCAAAGGTAGATGGCCTCTGGCTTACCTTGTTTGAAGATGACTGTAAACTGGGTGCAATCATAGAGTTCCCCAATGATGTTAACATATTACAGAAACGGCTGACATAGGCAAATGATCAATACCAAACTCACGGACTAAAACTTAACACAAAAATGTCTTATTATCCCCTTTGGCTGTCAGCTATTGTATTGTGTAACATTGTTTTATGATGAATGATATACTGTTAAGTAAAAGGTGCTTGCTTTGTAGCTGCACTGACTCCACTTATATTGTATTAAATGAGTAGGAAAGGATTTTCTAGTCAAATGTTCATTTCTTAAACATGTCTTGCTGTATGCCCATTTTAGTGATACCTTATTGTTGTTAATAGCTAATAACATGGAATGTATGAATTCATTTTTAGATGAAATGAGTATGAGTTTTGACTTTTTGTACTTTAGAAGTCAGCATTGTGAACATTTACTTTCTATTGACAAGGAACATTGCTATATTATGTCAAACCTTTTTAGAAAACCTCCTTTTAGAAAGAAGCATACCCATGCTTCCAGAGAACATCCACCGTACATTAAAAAAATGTTATTAAGGACCGGGGTATAAGATTGATGAGGCAGATTCCCTCTGATGACATGTTTTTGGAGGGTTTAGTTAATTTAAAAGTGTTAGTTAGAGAAAGAACCCAGGGAAATGTTAAGTATGTCCAGATTTTCCCTTTCCATTTTAATTGAACACTGGAAGATATTTATGGGATACCCAGATCTGATTTGTAATCTAGAAGCAGTCCCAATTTTATTTATAAAATTGGCACAATCTGAAGTATTTATTGGAGCATCAAACTGGCATGGATATGAAACAATACATAAGTTCATAGGTGTCTACTAGGCTAATGGCCCTGGAGCCTTTTCAACCCTAGCCCATAGAAGTCCTCTGGCATCGTGCTGCCTGACGTTAGCTCCCAGTGCCTCTATCAAGTAGACCCACTGGAGTGATCCCCGGGGAGAACTTTCTATTTCCCATCCACTCATCAAGATTTCTATTGAAGATGGCCAGTGAGGTGCTCTACTTAACATGTATGGGGTCTATTCCAGAGCATGGGCAATCTCTGGGTTATGAACCTGTCCCTCCAGCATGTTCTGCTGATTGTGGTAATGAGGTTGAGGTCTCTGGAGCATGTGGTGTGGAGGAATTGTGATTTCTTTAGATGTAGCATTTCTGACAGAGCTGGGTCAGACACAGCTTTGTAACTCAAGCAGAGATCGCCTCTTAGTAGACGATATGAGACAGAGAATAGCTGGAGTTTTTTTACTCTGTCCATGTAGGATGTGTTTAAGGCCTGGGATCCTCTTTGTGAGGTACTTTTGTGGCCTTTCCAGCTGTTGCATGTGTCTAGTGAGGTATATTCCAAATGGGGCATTATACTTGATGATTGGCCTAATGAGGGAAGAGTAGAGAGAGATGATGAACTCTTTATTCCTGGATGAAAAACTCTTGGTAATAAGATGTGCCACATAGAAGGACTTTCTGACCACAGTGGCAATGTGGTAGTCGAAGGAGAGGTTGCTGTCAACCTGTGTCCCCAGATCTCTTACATTGCCTTCTGTGTTCAGTGGGCTCCCATTGATGTGGTAATTAGTGGGAATTGAGTTTTTTCCCAGAAGGAATGGCGACACATTTTTTGGCATTAAGCTTAAGGCCATGGATTCAACACCAGTCATTGGTCTCAGTGAGGCCTTTCTGTAGGATGTCTATATCACTTGGGGAGTTAATAATGGCTCCCAACTTGCAATCATCTGTGAACTTGGTCAGCCAGAGTCCCTCCATGTTGGCCTGGACTTCTGAGAAGTAGATGCCAAACAGGAGAGGACCAGGACTCCACTCATGACTGATCAGCAGTCCAACTTGGAGTCCGCTACTTTCACACTGTGGGTTCTATCTGTGAGCCAATTTGCAACCCACCTAGTGATATAGGGGTCGATGCCTAGTTTGGTGAGTTTATCAATAATTCCTTTGTGGGGAATGGTATCAAAGGCCTTGGCCAGATCAAGGTAGGCTGTATGAACTGACTTGCCCTCATCTACAGCCCTGGTGGCTGACTCAAAGAAGTCAACCAGGTTGAGCAGGCATGATCTACCTTTCACTAAACCAAATTGCATGGCATCTAGAGAAGGTGGTACTTTCTCTTGTAATATGTGACAAAAATACAGATTTATATATTTTGGGCCAAATATGTTTTTAACACATTTGGGTTACAGTATTAATGACTGGGTGTTTATTGTGCAAGGTGTTTATCCTATAATGCCTTTTAGCTGAATAAAACTAAAATAAACTATTATAGCAGGATAAATGAAAACAAATGATACAATTAAACTAAGAACAACAACAATACACTTTCAAACATACAGAAAAATGTAGTAATTTAAAAGGTTTTTATTTTTTGTGTTAAATAGCAGATGCATTGACCAAAGAGGAAGAGTTTTTTTAGAGACAACTTGAAGTGGTAGAGGTTCACAGGCAGATTAGACAGAATGCTAATAAACCACATAATTTGAATGACTCCATTAGGATTGTGTGTGTTTTGAAAGCTAAATCTATAAAGAAAAAACATATTACACAGTCCCCAAGATTCAGCAAGCTCTGCACAGAATGCCTGAATAGTGCAAGAGCTGCTGCACGCAATATGGCCGCAAAGCGATCCAGGAACGAGCCCCCGAGATGTGCACAAGCGCGCCTACACTATTCCCACATGGACACCACTGCTATATGCTAATTACCTCATTTGCTGGTGAAAACCATGCAAATGAGGTGAATTAGCGATCCAGGAAGCAGGCAGGAGTCTGTGCAGGAATACTGTAACCTGCAGAAATGTATTCAGTTACTAACCGAATACATTTCTGAAAATTACAAAACGGAGGCATAACAGCTCAAAAGGAAGCATGTATTCAATGTAGTGGGCATGCCAATGGCCAAATATATGGTCATTGGCTTGAAAAATAGTTGCAATTTTATAAAAAACAAGTTTATTTTTTTAGCCTATCTCGGCCGTTTAAGCATAGGGCAGTGATGCGCAAACGGGATTGCCACGAAAATAATAAAAAAACGGGGGAAATAAGCTTTTATACCCAAATCAGCATTTCACTATAATAGTCAATGGCATGCATAAGACAACAATACCAGGGAATAGTGGTTGCTAAGGGGGAAGGCTCAGTGTGAGTGTGGTAACTATGAATCAGCATTCTGGTTTATGTAAATGAGGGGATTGATACTGAATCACAGATTTCCTCTCAGTGTTAGCTTGCACCCAACCGTGTAGGTGCAGCAACACCACTGTATAAGTCTAAGAGGTGGATAACCTCATAAGGGGGAGTGTCATGCATGCTGTAAACTTATTGGAGCTGTGTGGCCTGTGCTTGCCCTTAGCTAAGTAAAGCTAAGGAAGGGAGTGTGTCTGAGACTGCCTAGCAGTGTTTACATTGCCTAAATGGGTGTGCATGCCACGCATCGGGTTTTAAACAAAAAAAAAAAAAAAAAAAGAACAGGAAATAGCAGCTCTGTTCACATCTGAGCACTGGCTATGTGCAGCGCACCTCTGGGCTAAAACGGGAAGGCAATGGGAAGGGAAAACAGTAGTAGGAAGGCAATTAAGAAGAACTAGTATAGCTGGCAGGTGAAATGTATCAGAATCAGCCAATTACACAGGCAGCAGCCCAGCACACTACTGTAAAGTATGCAAACACCTTTCAGTCTGTTTTTCCCCACTAACTCTACACCACTGGTGTACACAGACAGGGAAATTTTACCTGACAAAACTAACAAAAGGTTAGGGGCTGCTGTTGCTCTCATACATCAATATGTGCAAGAGGCTGGGGGTGGTGAGGATGTGAATGCTGATGACCATCCCACAGTGAGGAGGAGGCGAAGAGTGTACAGACCCAGGGTAACCTACCATGGGGCTACATGAGCTGGAGATAGTGGAGTGCTATAGGGTGGACAGGGACATTCTACAGCAAATTGTTGAGCTGTGCTGGCCCCACCTCACACACAGAACCAAAAGAGGGGAAACTATCCCAGTGGATACCAAGGTATGTGTAGGCTTAAGAAGACTAGCCACAGGTACCTTCCAAAGGGCAACTGGGGATATCATGGGGATCTCACAGGCATCGGCATCCAGGGTACTCCACCAGTTCTTGGATGCCATGTCAGCACATGCTGGTGAGCACATATATTCCTCAACACCCGTGAGGTGTTGACCAGCAATATGCATCTCTTCCACCAAACAGCAGAATACCTTGAGGTAGTGGGTGCTATAGACTGCACACACATACGCACATACTCATCAAAGCACCACCCAGTGAGTGGGGTAGGGTCTACATAAATTGTAAGGGCTTCCCCTCCATCAGCTGCCAGGTCATGTGCGATGCCCAGGGTATTACCTTGAATGTGTGTGCTGGCAGCCCTGGAAGCTATCATGACTCCCATATCTAGCATATGACACAGCTGTACCAGTCATTTGCCAGTGGGGACATCCCATATGGCCACCAAGTGGGGGATGCTGGCTACGCACTGGAGCTATGGCTGATGACACCCCTCAGAAATGCACACACACCTGAACGAGAACTCCATAATGAGGCACACGGACAAACCAGAATCATAACAGAGCGTGTGTCTGGGATGCTCAAGTCACGGTTCCCCCAGGTCTTAATGACCATATTTCAATAAAGCCTTATTTAATCAAAAAAGCCAGTAAGTTGTGATAAAAACTGGACCTATAAAAAGGAATTGTGAATAATAGCCTTTTTCTGCATATTTACATATAGGAAACACATCACTTATTTTTTTTAATTTATGGAAATGTTTTCATTTGGAAAGCTGAATATTATATGTAAAGATTGTTTTATTATAGTTAAAAATTTCTGTATAGTAAAGGATAGACAGTTTTAACATGATAACTATCATAATATATTCACAATATATTTAATGTATTGGAGAGTGTATGCCTTTAAAACTTTTGGCTCTTCTTTTTGGGAGTGGGGATATATAAATGGATGAATATGGAGATTTTTATTCACTTGATAAAGCCCTGCATTGAATAAGGGTGAAAGTGCTTGTGTATGAACTGTTATAATAAAATTATTTATTTGTAGCTGACTTCAGTGTGCCCAGACCATTCATTTAATTGATACTAGAGCATGTGTTTGGGATGCTCATGTCACAGTCATGCTGCCTGGACATATCCGGTGGAGCCTTGCAGTACTCTCCAGCTACATGTACACAAATGTTCATAGTATGTGCCATGCTACACAATATGGTCCTGGGGAAACAGCTGCAGCAGGAACAGCACGGGGCAAGACCACACAGCCACCCATCATTGCCAAGGCCATCACAAGCACAGAGTGACTCGGAGGAGGAACTACCTGAGCCTGCCCGTGTTGGCAGAAGGAGGGATGACCAGTATGCCCAGGCCTTGACAAAGAGGCAACGCATAACACATACACTGACACGGTAGGGACCCAGGGAATGACACCTCTCTCTGACTCGCACATACAGTAAAAGGGATGCCAAACATGACACTACCTGTGCTTTACCATGTACAGGGAGTGCACTGTGTGCATCCGACATAGTAAGCCCTCCAGCACCGTCCTCAATACTGGCCCAGCAACAAGGCAAGTCACTCTTCCTATCAATTACTGAAAGGAGTAGTATGTTCTGATAGTTGTATCTATGGTATGGATGTGAGCATGCAAGGGAATCCGGTGGCTGAATGGGATGGCAACAGATAGTGGACACCTATATGGGCAGCATGAAATCAATAACAAATACTGGTGTCAACATACTAGGCAGTACTAGACAAGGTGACAAATCCCACTGCAGTACATGTGGTGGCCCAAATGTGTGTCCATAGGACACACACATCCATGTCAGTGAGGCTCGCATACCCACCACCATCCTCAGCCAACAGGATAGGTCTAGATGACCATAAAGAAAGGCTGAGCTAAGGCCTCCAATTGATGGCAAGGGTGAACAGCCCCCCTCCAGACCTACACAGACAGACTACAACAGGTTTGGCAGTTGTATGTTAGTTCTGAAGGGTAAGAAGTCTGAAACTGAAATGTAGGTCAATAAAACCTGAGATCTGTACTCTACTGATATGCCTCCAGTCTGCATAATAGGTCAGACTACAACATGAAATGGAAGCCAACATAGTACCTGAAATACCAGTACAGTCATAGCAAATGTTTAAAGTTGTCAGGTGTGCCCCCCCCCCAATCCTATGTAGAAATGCAGTAACATGTAAGTGTGAGGAGTAATATCAGGGGAGCACAAATTACCTGAGCTGGCCCAATCTACAGGATAGATTGTTGCATGTGTGCAATATGCAGGGGTTTGTGTGTTAGGTTGTTGTGTGTTCAATTTTGTCTGGAAGTGGTCAGCATGTAGGCATGGAGGGTTGTGTCTCGGTGGCCTGTGTGCAGTACTGTGGTTGACAGGGCCATATTCCGACAACTGCTGTGCCAACCACAATGCTTCTCAGCAATACCCATGTCAGCAGTGATCAATACTGACTGTCCAGATGTCAATATCTGTCACCATCTAAAAGATGGACATGCCATGAATGTGGGCCCATACATACACACAGTACACAGGTGAAAGTACCCTTGACAGAGTGCATAAAATGTAACTCTTAACTGCACACAACTTTGGAATTGTATATACAGGTTAGCAGCACATTAGTTGGCTGTGTAGTATGGAATACTGATGTAGTCTGGCCAATCACTGGCAGACCACAAAAGGCACAGTTATGAAGTATTGAGAGACTGCCTATGTCCCCACACAAGGCAGCATAAGAAGAATGTCCCATGTATATCTGTGAGTCAGCTGCAAGTAACTTCCATATCACACATACACTCAGCTCACCCCACCAGCAGCCACAGGTTTATCACAGGTCATATCCTTGCTGTTGGGAATGAGTACAGTATGACCCCACAGAATGGGGCGTGCTGAAGAGGTGCCCTGTGCAGGTGTGTCCCTAGCTGTAAGCAGCACCCTGCATGCATCCAAACCAATGGATCAATATGGACAGGAACTATTGCCATTAACACCTTGCACACTTACCCTGTCACCCCAGGGTAATCCACTGGCTCACAGCCTGGGAATGTAGGAGTGACAGAATGCATTGGCCTGCTACAGATGGCCTGCATCACTACCAAATTAATTATTTATTTATTTATTGTTGTTTTACATTTGTTAACTGGGAAATTCCGACTGGACCAGGTCCATTTTCAGGGAAGGCCCAGGGAGAAAAGTTCCAGCATCAAGTTACACAAATACAGTACATCCAGCATAATACACAAAACAGGTTACATCATGCATGCTAAGCACAGTAATATAACAAGAAATTAATAAAACACTCCAGGTAAAAGAAGATATAGAACATAGGTAAAAGACAATGACAGTTACAGTACATCAAGCATAATACACAAAATAGGTTTTATCATATATGCTGAGCATAGTAATACAACAAGAAATTAATAAAACACTCCAGGTAAAAGAAGATATAGAACATAGGTAAAAAGACAATATCAGGTATACATTGGTAAGAGAAGAAACTATATCAAGTAAGATTCTACAGTTAAAAGTACCATTTCAGGTGACCAAGCCTACAGGGGATCAGAGATCCAGCATGTGATCAGAGAGGAGTTTGGGGAGTTAATAGTAGTATGGGTATATGTTTTATATATATATATATATATATATATATATATATATATATATATATATATATATATATATATATATATATATATATATATATAACAGTCCTCTGTCAAAGGCCTGTGCCTCACCCATAGTGCCAATGTATGGTATCTCATGGGGTCCCAACTAACAATCTAACGCAGTCAACAGAACACAAATGCAAGGCCATGTTGACTAATCCCAGTAGCATCCCCCCCATGTCCTACTAGATGAACTGTGGACCAATCCATAAATACCGCTGGGATGAAGGGCCAACTATAGGAATACTTCTCAGATATCGCTCACACAATGTTAGGAAGAGGATAGAATAACAGAGTAGGGGGTGTAGAAGTATGGACATCATGGAGTGTGTGAAGTCTGAAACTCTGATTTGTGCCCATACTACCCCTGCCTGCAAACCCAGTAATGGGTGGCTACAAACCTGCTCGTAAACCACAATGTGAAGGGAAACTGACCAGATATATGAACCCTGCCTCTGGGTAACCTGGGTGAATCTGTACAGCTGAGCGGTATGGCCACAGCAGGATATGGCCATTCTGTTATGTCAATATATGTACAAGAAGGGGATCCTCAGCCACCATACTACCAAGGTGCTGAACCATTTACACAGACCCATCAGCAATTGTCTGCAGCTACCCGTCCAGAATGGCAGGAGTGTGTAAGAATGTGCAGGTTGCATACCACAATACTGGACTCAGCTTCATTCATCTTGTATTTCCCAGGAAATAACTGTGAGCAAATAATTATATCTGTCAGGAGTTGATGACATAATACATCACAATGTAAGACAGTACACACATCTGAATATTTCTGCTAACACCAACCATGTAACACAAGCAGTACAGACAGCAATAGTTACAGTATCCCCCCACCTGTCACCCATTGTGACTCCATATTGACAACCTATCTACAGATATCCTGCAGAAACAGGTTGCTAGCTGTAGGTGTAGAACACCAAACCTTGGACTGGAGTACAACCCTACCTGGAATGGATTCACACACTCAATACAGAAGGTCATATTGGGCATGCTCTTATACTTAGAGAAGTGAAGCCCATGTCTGACAATACAGTGGACTATACATATCTGTCATTCGCAGATGTCTGTGCACACACAACAAATTGTACACCATTTATGCTTCACACACACATTGGATAGGAATACTCACACATATCCAAGGCCAACACATTATAATATGTCAAACATACACACACAGAGATGTGAGGAAGAGAGAGACAGACAGTGACAGAGAGAATTCCATTATGAGGCCTGTCCCACCCACTACACATCCAATTGGCTGATATCACATGATGTGCTGATGTCAATCACTGTAGACATTCCTTTTGGTAGCCCTCAGCCCTATAGTGTCTGTGGTGCTTGTGATAACTGTGTAACATGATAGTACAAATCAGTATTCATGTAGCATTTGTATACTCAGTCCTGTCAAATGTAAAGTTGTGTGTGACTGAGTGTGTGTGTATGTTCCCAGAGGAATGATTTATGGCCCATTCACACACACTGCACTTCCCATTGCCCATGTTAGCACTCCTGCTGATGTCAGTCACCTTAAAATAACCCTTTGGCCAAGTCTCGGTTGTATAAACTCTGTGGTACTCGTGTTGACTGTGTATTACTGTTGTGTAGCAAACTAGTTAGGTAGGTGTTCTAATCCCAGACCAGGGTGTCTCTAGCACAAACTCATCTCATCTCTGTATTATTATATGCCTCTCCATCCTTTATCAACCTATCAAAATCTAACCTTCAGAAACTTGCCACATCCTACCACAGCATTGCCAGGTTTGCCACAGGTTCCCAATTTCGTACCCATCATTGTGTTAACCTCAAAAAACTTGACTGGCTTGAACTTCAAAATCTTATTCTTCTACATCAGTTAGTTACCACCCATAAAATTCTCCATTACTCTACTAATACACCCATACTTAACAACCTTGTTACCCCTTACAGGAATCTTACTTCCCTCCACTCAGCTAACAAACTGCTAGTAGCTACTCTCAAATCTTACAATAAATCTGGTGACTCCTTGTTCACAAATGTTGGCTTATACTGGAATAAACTTCCTACGGAACTGACTACTTTAGGCTCATCACAACTTTTCAAGAAACAGTTAAAGAACTATTTCAAATCACACTGGCTTTGCCCTTGCTCAAATCCTGACTGACCACAGCATCCAACTCTCACTATAGTTCTCTCCATTACCTTGTTATACATCCATCTCTTCTACTTGTCTCTCTCACTAGTAATACCCCTCCTCTGTAGCTCACCTAACATCCACTTGGATATTACTATTCCTATAATATCACTTTCTCTTTACACTAGATATATTACTGCAACCTGTCATCTCATCTATTATTTATACCTGTATGTTGCTTCCTGCTGTTCAAATCTGGTTCTTAAAACTATTGCCTGGCACAAATGTTTATCATAATTGTTAATTCTGCAAATATTGTATAAACTCTATTGTTTATTATTATTTTTTGTCATTTACAATTCATGTTTATGCAAAGAATATGGGATTAACGATCCTAGCATTATTTTTTATCTGTTAAATTGTTGCTGTACTGTCACTATGCTATATTGGAATAGTTTTTTTTTTTTTTTTTTTGATTTTTATATTTGTCTCTTACTGTGCTGTTTTTTTATGTTTATTTACTAGTATATATAGTGGAGCTTTTCTCCTTGGGCCTCTGCTGAAAATGGACATATATCCAGCCAGACTAGCCCAGTCAACAAATGTAAAATAAAATAAATAAATAAATAGAAATGTAACGTCCATGGCCCTTACAATAACTGCATAATACCATAGTGTAGCAAACTGGTTAGGTAGGAGGTCTAATCCTGGTCCTGGCAACTGTGGTAATGTGTGAGAGAGTGTGTGTGACTTTATTGACACCTGATTTTGTGGAGATTCATGATTACTACACTTCCCTTACCCCTCCTTTAGCACTGCTGCTGATGTCACTCACCTTCAAAGATACCTTTGGACAATTCTCCACAATGTAAGCTCTGTGGCATGTACGATAAATGTGTAACACTGTGATAACAATATATAGCTAGGTAGGGGTTCAAAACTCAGTACTGACAAGTGTGTATGTGTCTGTTATATGTATCCTGCGTGGGGTTGGTGTGATTGTATAATAACAGGATCCATTGGGAGGTGAGTTTTGCTAAATTATTATGTTGAGAACCTAGTATATGTCACAATGTCCACATTACAAGGCCAACAGATGACAAACACCAGAGAGGTTGGTGTAGACAATCCACAGCCCTAAATGTGACAGTATGGATTAGTGAACAATATAGGCAACGCTTCTATTACTTAGGGAACACTTTCCACCCACTTATCATACACAAACACACTTGGCTAGGCAACAACCACTATATTGATAGTTCCCCTGCATATTACCTCACAGATAGTACCCATGGTGTGATAGCAGTGCACTACATATCTGTTGACCACAACAATGCCACTGACATCAGAAAGTACTTTGATGTGTTACATCTCCTGACTGTGTGTTATCCAGCAAGTAAAATGACATGGCACCCTGTTCCATCCCCTCAGTAGCCAAATAAATGTGTACAGTGGCCCTTTTGCCATGTTCCCCACTGGACACCTACAACAACTGTAGAGTCTGCAAATGTACCCCACAAAGGGAATACCATGCCTTATACACATGCCCTTCATGGACAGATGTCACTAACTCCACTGAATACCCATATTCTACTGTCAATGTAGGTGCAATCACAATCTCAGTTCCATAGCCAGGTCTCCTTAAATGAGGGCAGGAATGCTACATCAGAAAATACCAATCTGTCCACACAACATGCCCCAGAGACCTCAATACACTTGCACATGTCAAAGAACATGCATGCGGGACATGTGCACAACCCAGACACTGACCATGTTATGGAATATAGATCACATACATGGGAAGCAGTGCACATCACTGGCCACCCACAATAGAAACCTGGATGAGTAGATGGTGAATACAATATCCACCCCCTTGAGACCACTCCAGTGACTACACACCAGAGCCACACTGGGGACTGTTGTCATGTGGCCTGATGCCAAGGTATTCCCTTGGGCTAGCCTTGTAGAGCCTTCAGGCCCATTCACCTACTACACACCTATGAAGCAATGAACCTATGGATCTCAGTACTGGCAAATCTGTGTGTGTGTGTGTGTGTGTGTGTGTGTGTGTGTGTGTGTGTGTGTGTGTGTGTGTGTGTGTGTGTGTGTGTGTGTGTGTGTGTGTGCATGTGAATAGTAATCCCAGTGTGTTTGGTTGATGAATATCCCCTGTGGCTGTAGTTATTAGCAATCGGAGGTGTGTCCAAACCAGAACATGTACCATTCCCTATTCTACAACAGATGTTGTACATCAACATGTACCTATGTACAACCCGCAGCCCTATAATTTGAGGCATATGTAATCACTGTGTTAGAGACCAGGAATTACTGTGCACATACTGTACCCTGTCTATGACATGGTGGATGTGTCACCACACTGCCATACCCTGTGGTCTTGCTGCAGGGCCACATCCTGGTGACACACAGATGCCTAGAACGGACATGGAATACAGCAAGTGGGAACGCATTCACTCAGCACTTCACTTGTGGGGAGAGATAGGGGTAAAGCTGGCACTGAATGTGTAGCCAAGACTGTGGCCAATATCTGTTGTCTCAGGATAGGTATTAGCTTTGTGCAGTAACACGTAGCACTTGTGTTTAATGCTGTGGAGGTTGCTGATGTAACAATCACAGCTGTTGTGACTGTCGTCAGTGTCTGCTGCATCTCTGCTGCCATAGATGCCTGTCAGGGATGCCATGAGGGATTCAAAGTTGTGTTTGAGGATAATAAGGGAATTCAACAGTCATGGGACACCACCTTTCCTGCAACAGTGTCCTCCTTCTGATGTACACTTCAGTACTGGCAGGGGACCATTACATTATCTCTTAGTGTTTGGAGGACAGTGTCGGTTCTGTTGGCTCTGGCTTGTACCATGCATTCATGTATCTGTTTGTACAGTGCTATGTGTATGATTCCACAATCATGCAGCTACATCCCATTGCAATGGGTGCAGTGAATACATCCACCCTTGTTTTCATGGCTGCAAAGTCAGCTTTGGAGAGTTTTTGCCAGGTGGTTATCTTTGTGGGGAATGTGGCTGACAAGTTGAGTCCCATGTTGATTACAGCCTGTGTGAATCTCACCATGCAGGGATTGACATCTGGGGATGAGCAATGGTCCCATATTTAAGTGATCAACACAGGTAATGGCTGCTGCATCCTCTACCATGGGTCAGTATGAGCTTGTCTAGGGCACTGGAAATGAATCCCAGAAGTGCTGGGCCATGGTACTGGCAATTGGCGACATTCCCCAGGTGATGGAAGGGTAGTTGAAGACTCACACTATGTCAGTGTTGCATTGGACCATCAGAGATGGCAGGGTGTTGAGGAATGTGCATTGACAGTCTAGGGACATAGATGTGGACCTATAGCAGGCTATGGTCTGAATAGCACCATTACCCCAAGGTGGTTGTACCGGGAGTGTCTCCAATGCATTATGATGTGATGCTAGTCTGGAGGTGTTCCTGTCCATAATGAATATGGAGACAACACTTCCTGTGGAGGTGTGGTGAAGTCCATGTTTGGGGGCTGACAGCTGTGGAATGCGTCATACCCTGATACTGCAA
Source organism: Protopterus annectens (assembly GCF_019279795.1). NCBI lineage: Eukaryota > Metazoa > Chordata > Ceratodontiformes > Protopteridae > Protopterus > Protopterus annectens. The sequence continues at coordinate 1,261,076,512 of NC_056739.1, read as the reverse complement.
GTCTGCTGTCTGCTGCTGTGAATCACCTCCCCACTACAGCAGACATGTGTCCTCCACTCCAACTGCTATGATTGACTGCATCCTGACAGTTAGATGCCCACTGTTAAGCAGCATGACCCTCAGATTGCATATATCTGTAGCTGTTATGGTGGTGATAACATTAGAAACACTGCCCAATAAGGCACCATAGGGGTGGCAAGACACGTAGCCATTACCTGGCAACCCAGTGGTGACAGATGTTGGACATCTGTGGCAAGTCATTGGGTTATGGCAATCATGCCATCCCAGGCAGAGAGGCCCTGGATCCCCTGAGAATGACACATAACATGTAAGCCAATGTTGCAGTCAGCCATCTGTTGATAGTACCACAGCATCATTCTGGGTGACAGAGGTACACTGCCCAGGGCTACTGTCACACCTGCCTGAACCGCATAGTCAGAAAGTTCAACTATGCATCGTGTCATGTAGTCCAGGGAGGTGTGTCCCAATTCATTCACACCGACATGGCTATGGAGTAATACTCACAGTTGTTGTGGAGTGACATGACTGGCCGTGTCATGTGTTAGATGCTGGCATGTGATTGATATTTGGCTGTTACCTACTCCATATTCAACCTAGTGAGTGGGATGTGTGTGCCTCAATATTGAGTTACCCATGATCACTGTATTGTGCAAGGTGGTTAGCCTTAGGGGCTTAGGTTGGGGCACACTGTAGGTTAAATATTTGTCCCTTGGCATGTGCCATGTTGCGGTGTCTGAGTGGGTGTCTGCCTTGCTGGTCTGTGGTGTTTGGGTAGGTGTCCATTGAGTGCCTCTGGGAAGGTGGGTGTGTGGCTTTTCACTGTATGTCATGCCAGTCAAAGTGGGTGTCATGGTTAGGTACGTGTTCAACATGGTATGGTGCAGGTGTTGATGTTATCCGTTTGACCTGCTAGTCCATTATTTGCTGTAGACTTCATATGTCCACATCGGGATGATATATGGGTAACCCTCACAGGTCTGAGTATTTGGAGTTTAGAGGGGAGGATTGTCTGTGTACATGTGGCTGTTGCAACAGTGCCCCAGAATGGACATGTGCACCAGGTCAATGGGTGAAAGCACAGATAGCTGTCCTTCAAACATGGCAGGAGGGGTGGTCATAATTAGTGAGTACTGGGGTGACATCTGTGATGAACGAGTACTGCTGGCAGGTCACAGGTGTGCCACACTTCATGATACAATAACCTGGTGAAGTGCCAAGCCATAATGCTAGTTGAAGTGCAAGACAGAAAGAACTAGCATGATGTACGGGTGGAACAGAAGGCAGACTGTCTGCCACCTTTAATACTTTACCACAGCTGGGCAGTTATCAGCAGCTTTGGCCATGGTAAAGTTCAGTAAGCCCTATAGTTTCATACATGGGTAGTATCCCAAGTTATATGCAGTCACACTTGCATGTTACACCAGCTACAGTGCACTGGCTGACAGAAATAGTTTAACACATATGGTATCATTATGTTAGTACTTTTAGCAGTGCTTTTTCAAATAAGAGTAGATTGCAGAAAGCTGGGCCCTTGAGTACTGAGTATCTTGTTCTAAGTGTTTGAGCTGTATGTTTGTATGTATCTCCTATTGGATATTGATCTGATATGTTGATATTAACTGTAGACTACTATGTTCTTTGGATATGTCATTGGGGACTGATGTCATGTAGTAATGGCATACCTTTCAGTTTCAGATGTGTATCTTTCAATACATTCATCCTAATGCATAACCTGTTGGCTATCTACTTTCTGTCTGTCCTCTATACAGATGTGGAGAAGTCAGGTATTGCTAGGCCATACCACTATTTAGGTGCCCACATTGTATCGTTCTGTGGGCCTGGACACTGCTGCTAGTTCTGACATATGGGACATTCCTTAATGAGGGCCTTGCCCAATTTCCTTTCCTGTGTGAGAGACATTACAGAGGTGGTGGCCTACAGATTCACATACAGTGGGTGGCAATACGTCACAGGACAGAACATGTGGAGACAGCCAACCAACATGGGGGACATATCCCCAGATTTGTGAACAGATTCTATGTCATCAGTGCTGTTATACACATAGCGGATTGATAGCTTGACAGGGTTTGTGTGGATATGCATTTAGTTTGTGACATCATGACTCAGTGATATGTCTCTAACATACCTCTCCACTGGCACACTATCCACAGACTGGCCACATATCCGCCTGTCATGTTTTGTGTGTTCACCAGACAGTTGGTGTCCTTGGTATATCAGTTGTGGACTCTGGGGAATGCAGTCAGTAAATACTCACATCTGTTGGTATTACCGATGTCATATTCCTCATAAAGGATGTTAACAACAAACCCAGTGACATCTGCAACTGTCTCAATGTACGACAGCAGTATGTCCAATCTACCCCTGTGTTTGTGCCTCTGTTCCCACCTAGTGATATAGGGGTTGATGCTGAACTTAGTGAGTGGGGAATGTTATCATAGACTTTGGCAAGATCAATGTAGGCTGTAGGTGTCACTTTGCCTTCATCCACAGCTCAGGTGACTGACGGCTAGAGGTTGACCAGGTTGAATGAGCAGGTATGACCTAACCTTCACAAACATAATCTGTGCAGGATTCTGAGTCTGCAGATTCCCATATCCATGTTTATTAGGTGCATGATGATGCATTCCATAGCTTCACATAACAACTTGTCAAGCAGTAGGGGCAGTATCTCCCAGAGTCTGTAGTTACACTTCATTTGTGAGGAGGGGTGACTGTAGCAGTGCACAATTCAGTAGGGACAAAGCCTGAGGTGAGGCTGTGCTTTAACAGGCACACAGGTAAGGTGCCATGTCACTCTGTAGTTCATGTGGAACACAACCAGGAATATTCTTAGGTCCCAAAGAGGCTGCATTCTTGGCCTTGGACAGTAGTGTTGTAACCAGTGCTTCAGTAATACTGGGTGCCTGGTGGTGTACTGGTATTGGGATTGGTCCTTTGGGGGGTGAGGGGTACTGTTTGCACTCAAGATGTCAGCCAGTATATTGGCATTATTTGTCTCAGTCTGGGAGGTACTATCGTCTAGATGCACCAGAACAATTCTTGGTATTGCCATGGAGATTCTTTACATAACTGTATGAGGCCTTGTGGTTGTCTTTACTATGTGCTTCAAGTCTGTTCTCACAGCTAACTTTGTAGTATTTGATGATGGATCTCAACTATTCACTGAGGTTGATAAGGGCTTATTTCCTGCCTTGGGACTTCACCTTATTCCTCATTGGTTCCTTCCTTCTATTGTACAGTTTCTTTATGGCAGGGGACCACCAGACCATCTTCCTTTTTTTGGAGGTGAGGGTCCTAGTTGTATTGGGTAAGGTGGCATTTGTGTACGTATTCATAGTGCATTGTTGTTTGATTCAGCTGTCAGACAACTAGTCTGCATTTGCATGGCTGACATGAAGTTAGCCACCTCTGCTTTTATGAGGCCATAGTTAGCTTTGTAAAGGCTTTTCATGGTGGTTACCTGTGCAGTGGATGTAGGACGGCTGTGGATTTCCAAAGGTGATTATTTTGTGTTCAGATATAACAAGTGAGGTGTTGAGTATTGGTGGAGAGCAACAGTTGCCCATGTTAGAAAGGACCAGGTCGATGTGATGGGATGTGCATCACTTTTGCAGCTTCAGTCCACATTCTGTAGCCAAATGTTGTGGAATTACGTATAGGCTGATACTGCAGGGGTGATTCCTGTTGCCTTTATCCAGGTTTCTGTTACAGCACAGATGTCATTGTTCCCCATTTTTAAGGAATACTTCCAGTGAGTGAGTTTCCAGATGTAGAATTCCAGTGTGCAGCAGTATGACCCACTGATTGCCATGTCTTTGTAGCTGTCATATATTTCTGTATATTTATGTATACATATATTTATATATTTATGTATGTAGCTATTAACCTTTCTATATATATATATATATATGTATGTATGCATATATGTGGATATGAATGCGGATGTATATCGCTCTCTGTATATATGTATCATGTATATATTTGTCCACATATATGCATCTCCATACATATATACAGGTATATATAGACTACCTGAGTGATTCTACAGAATCCTTTCCCTGCTGTTGGATGACTGAACTAACTGATATGTTTGGGATGTCTTCACTATTTTGTAGGGCTCAGATGATGTAATTGTACATTGCTTTGATCATAGTTTACAAGGTCCTGGCAAGCCTTATTATGTTGTTGCAAGGCAGAACAGTTCACCTGCGGAGGATGGGATAAGGGCTATAATTACAAGAGGTCCCTAGTTTGGGCCCCTTCACTTACACAGACTTTGGTCAGATTTGTTGCAGTAAGAGGTTCAGAGTGTGGAACCAATGTCCGAATGCACTACATACATACATACACACACACACACACACACACACACATATATATATATATATATATATATATATATATATATATATATATATATATATATATATATATATATATATATATATATATATATATATATATATATATATATATATATATCAACATATACATATATAAATACAATTTCCCTACTGTTGAATGACTGTGCTGCATGATATGCTTGAGAAAACATTAACCATAGCTACAGCTCAAATGGCTTAGTGGTAAATTGCTGAGGTTATGGTGTGTAAGGTTCTGGGTTCCAGACTTGCGGTGGTGGATTATTTTGTTGATGGCCAGACCAAGGGCTGTTGGATACAGAGTGATTAAGGCACTTTTAAGCAGTTGTAAGCGGGCTTGTGGGTTTTTGTGTGGCGGTAAGCAATGCTAACTTTCGGTTAACTATGCTTACAGACAGTTAGCCTTAAAAGTGCTTAATCTGTGTAGACATTGCTTAGCACTGTACAAACTGGCCTAATCCCACTTACTACTGCTTAAAACAGCTTACTCCCACTTACCCCTGTGCTAATTTCTTTAAAAGAAAAGAAAAATGGGGTGATAGGAAAGTGGTGAAAAAGGGGACACGCAGAGGGAAAGACAATAGGGAAAGTAGTTAGGAATGTGCAGGATGGATGTAGGGAAGGTCCATAGCTGTCCATTTCTTCTACAGCAACAGCTGTGCATATATACTGAATTTGGAGGTATATTTGGACACTCAAACCCCTGATAAGAGGGGTGAGAACAACAATAATGTGTTGTGAAACCAATTAGACCAGATTACATATGTCCAGTGGACACGTGTGCAAAATGGACAGCTATGTATGGGACGAAATTTTTTTGGGGAACAGATTGCCCTTTTTTTTAAGGTGAGAGTGGGATGTTGGGGAAGGATAATAGGTATATCTGGGGAGGTAGGTTGGGTAGGAAGACAGACAAGACAGACAAGACAGCATACAGAGGAGGTATATGACACATGTGGCGGGTAAACACCTTGGACAGGGAGGAGTGTTTGGAAATCGGAAGCCCATGAGCCCCCATATGGAAACAGTAGGACTGAGGTCCCCACACATGGGCAGTCACCACTGCACCTTCACAGCCCCAAGGAATGTATCATTGTTGACATGTAGGGCCGTTTTCACCATATGGAGGTAAATATGAAAATGGCCAGTTGGTATTAACTGTATTTTATTACTTGTGGATTGTGTCTCCTTGGAGGTCAATTCTTTTGGAGATGCAATAGGACTTTCATTTCTAGGCATATTCATAGTGATAAGAGGTCCCCAGTAATGTTGGGAAGCTAAAGATTGACATACTATCTGTAAAGGTGCAGCATTTTGCTTTAAGTATGCTCAAAGCAATGGTGTACTGCAAGCAGGTGTCCTTAAAGATGCACAGTTCTAGCTAATGCAGGGTTGTGTATTACAAAGAGCAGTGTATCATACAGTAAACCTGGAAGGGAGCAGAAACACTCAGCAGCAAAGACCCCCCTTTTTTTGGTCACTTGATATCTGCCCCCGGCAGGTCTCCTGACCTGTGATTTTGTAAAGTAATGCAAAAGTAACTAGTTACTAGTTACTAAAAAAAAGTAATATATTACTATTACTTCATTACTGTTTTGAAAAAGTAATGTGTTATATTACTAGTTACTCAAAATTGTAATATGTTACAGTAACATGTTAATTTTGTAACAAGTTACTCCCATCACAGGAGGCCATAGAATACCAGAGTAAACACAACCAGTCTAGGATTTAAAACTTTATTGCCAGGAAGTTACACTTTTATTTAAATATGACTTATATGGAACTATTACTGTCATATTGTCTGGTTTATTCAGTAGAAACCATACACATTTTTATACTGCCAGGTGACATTTTACTCCTTTATATTTATTTGGTATGACTACTACAAGCAGGATTGTTACTTATCAACTTCATGACGCAGTCTTTGCAACCTGCTGGCATGGACTTCCTGGTTCACAGCCTGCTCAGCTGCAGCTGTAATGAAAATAGAGAAACATTTTTGCACACCTATCCATCACATACACAGGCTGGTCTTTGCTAAACAGTTATTGCTATGAATACTTACACACTGCTGGGACATCTCCCTGTCTCTTGCTTCTTGGACTCACTGTTCCAAGAGCTCCCTCTTCTTCCGTTTCAAGTCAGCATAGTGGTGCCAGACCTGCTCACCAGTCCAAGGGATACCAGTGGCACTGGTGAGATCATGGGTGAGAATTTCCCAGGCTTCTGCTTTATATTAGGAGCCCTGGTACTGGTCCTGCAGCAGTCTCATGTCATGTTTTTTTACCAGGAGTCCTACCATGACCTTGGACTTCTGTATGCCCCGATGCTGCACCCAAAAGTGCATGCCCTCTCCAACACCTGCCATACTGCCTACAGTGGAGAGCTCGAACCAGTTATGAACTGTATTCCCACCTGCAGGGTTTAAATATGGCCAATTTCCTGCCCTTTGCCATGATTGGATGGTTTTGAAAATGCTGACCTAAGCTAAGCTATGGGCAAACCTGCTTAGCTAAGGTTGGCAGTGCTTAAAGGGGCAGGTTCAGCATTGTTTACCAATGGAGAAATCCACTTAGCTGGGCTACTCATTGCTTAGTATTCATATGTACATAATGCTTACACCCAGTCAGCATAGCTGTGCAATGCTTAGCATTGCTTATGTTTTATTATATTGATCTACCACCTGTATGGGATTGATTCATCATTCATTACATAATATAGATTTATTTACCTTCCCTGACATCGACCAATGTGCTGTAATTAATTTATTCTTGTGTGACTATACTGTATGGGGCCCTTGTGTTTATATAGGGGTTTCACTACTTTATTACACTGACACCTCACATCTGGGCCTAATACACTACTCTGGTTGAGAAAAATAAGCTACTTCCTACATAAATATACAAATAAATTAAAACTGTAATGTTTACACATACAAAATGAAAATGGCATTGGTGAGGCTCGAACTGTGAATGATTACATGCAAGGTATACACTCTAACTGCTACACTATTGCACTTATGCTTATGTTGCATGTCTATTGCTTTTTAACTTATCCTGCCATTTCAGCTGGGCTAAGAGTAGCTAAGCAATGGGCACACCTGCACAGCTACGCTTAAACTTTATTGTATAAGTCAAAAATATATATATTTGTTGTGTTTTTTAATTTGTACCCTTCAGAATATCCATGCTAATGTTTTACCTGTTGTTCTATCAACTTTCTGGCTTTGTAGGGCCAATTGCCCCTTATGGCTTTGCCCAGATTCCTGACTCTGACGGGTTGGGCGGTATGCGCTATGTGCTTATGCTAAACCTGTTATTCTATCAACTTTATGGTTTGGTAAGGACGATTGTCCCTTATGGTTTTGTCCAGATTTCTTACCCTGAGGGGTTGGGGGTGTTACGAGCATTCTCGATCATTTTAACTTGCCAAGCAGCAATTCTGGAGTGTAGGGGGAGTGTGTATTGCGAGAGCTCTGCTCTCAGACACACCCCCTGTGCTTGTACTCAGAACCATGTCCATTTTACAGCACAGCAGCACGCCTTCATACATATGCATGGCGCGCTGCCATGCTGCACAGGAACAGTCCCTGCCATGCAGGAATAAGTTATTCTTGCATGGTTATTTGCTGAATCTGGGGGAGTATTTCAAATTCTGTGTAAGTTTTATATTAGATTTGTTATTGTACTATATTATGTGCAATTTATTCTTCCTTGTTGTTAATACATTTTCATTAATTGTTTTGTCATGTCATTTTAGTCAGGCAGCTCTCCTGCTGTTTGTTTTTTAATGTGCTCTTTTGAAATAATCTTGTGGATAAGATCAAAACACTAAACCAAGTTTGAAATAAAGTGGTCTTTTTATTTAAATGGTAAACTATTTCCTGACTGTGTGTTTGGTTTGGTTTATTTTTTAAACAGGCAAAAGCATTTGGGGGGGAATTCACCTAGTGCTTACTAACCCAGTCAAAAAGTCTGAGACAAATTCACAAGCAAGCATACCATACCAAAAAGTGAGAACTGTTACAGCAACAAGCACAAAATAAATGGAAAAATAAATATGCACAACTTTGATCTGATTATCTTAATGAAGAATTTTAACAAAAGTAAAGGTTCTTATAAGCTAGTGTAACTCTGATGCCCCCAAACTGTGAATGGATTCAGCAGCACCATATATAATTGTTGACTAGCAATACTCAGCAGGCTAATAATGCCCCTGTAACTTATTTTGCATAAAACTCCTTAGCCTACCAATGTATGGATAGTAGGTGAAATGCAACCAATTTATTTGCACAACAAATGAAGATAACCAAATAAACTAGTTTCTAACAACAGGGCAGCATTTAAGCAATTAACCAGCCCTACAGCAGTAGGTCTTAAAACTGGCATGTCTAAATGGTGTCTGTTATAGAGTATTAGCTAAAACAGATTAATAAAAAGTAAATAATACAACTACTCTAACAGATTAATAAAAAGTAAATAATACAACTACTTTAAACTGGAAAAAATCCTGACCCACCATACTGCCTTTAGGGAGATCGGTGCAGACGTGTAAGTGGGGAAGCTGACCCATTGTTCATAGTTATACTGTGAAGTAGTTTGAAATTACTCTGTAACAAGGGAAAGGTGAAATGATATCCAGGGGTTGGCTTGTGGATAGGAGTTTTAAGGGGCCACACAAACTCTTCTTACAACAATGCTAAGAGGAAGAGCAGAGCTGTTCGCAGAGCTACCCAAGCCCTACCAAAAATGGCAGCCTATCAGCAAAAAGGTGTAGGACATGCTGCACAGAGGACTGAGGTAGGGTGCATCTCACCCAATGTTGACATTATCTCTCAACAGTGCAGATTTTCTCAGAAAGCCCAGAATTTTGCCTCATATTTTTGGTCTGTTCTACATAAAATTTGTGGTTTTCTAGAAAATCATTGATTGACATTACTAAATAAAGACAGACATTTGAGTTTCACATTTCATAACTATCAGAAAATGCATACTAAAGTAATAGCTGCTATTATAGCTGTTTTCTTGATTATAAGATGGACATTTAGAATCTGTTTCCAAATCTGGGCCTTTGTTTCCCCCCATTATTCTTGGCTTTGTCCTTATTTCTTCTGCTAAGAGGTTGATAGATATGAGGTTTTCATAGATGGGGTTCTCAGTGGAACTTTGGCAGAATGGCAGTTGGGGGACATTTATTTATGCAGAATTATTTTAAACATTTATCTTTCTGACTTAACTTTTTATCCAGACTACCCCAGTGGTTGGGGAAGGAGCCTTACTTTTAGTACTAGCTTTGGTTTCTTTTGGGCTGTGATCTCATTTCCTTTTGTTTTATGACAAATGTGTGCTGTTCTTGCACTCTTTAGTTATATAGGGCCTCCTACTAGGGGTGAGACATAGTTTGGGGGATACCACTACTTATATACCTTTGCCCTTATGTTCAGGCTTTAATTTCTTTTTAGGTTGGGAATTTGGTTAATTGGTATCTTATGACAAGCCCCATTGTTGCCCTGGTCAGTTATATAAGGTCCCATACATGGGGTGTGACACAATGTCATCAACAAAACTTATCAAGTTTTGGACATTTAGTAGATAGGATCTCTTAATTTCATTAAAATGAATAAAGGCTAAGGAATAAAGAATAAATAAGCCAGTCATGGAATCATCTCAGCTCACAAGCTGTCTGACCTGCTAATCAGTTACTGGGGGAGATCAGTGTGTGTCCACATCCACATCAAACAATATTACAACCATTTGCAAATATTCTGACACATGCAATGAGGCTCAGATATGGTGGTATAAACACACAGTAAGATTCATGTATGTGTAAACTTACTTCTCAAAACTGAGTATAATTGTAGACATGTGCAGTACCCCAGATAGTTTCATGTAGAGATCTGCAAACATGTGCATAGATATGCTCAAAGATGTAGAAATCCAAAGACATGGTTGCCATGGCCAAATGTTTGTTATCATACTTCAGACATGCATTCAAGGCATCTTCACACATATTGGCATAAGCCTGGCTCATGTCCTTCATGCACATGCCTGAAACTGTTGCTGAGATGAATTTCAATACTGCTCATGACATGTAACATAGCATAACATGTAGTTGGGCATGATTTTTTTATGCCTGGATATAGCTGAGTTCTTACAGTACACACCTGATACAGTCAACAAGATGTTTGCAATATGTACCATGCTCCAAAATATACGATCGAAGCAGAATTACGTAGCTGTGTTATACCATGCAGCAGCAACAGCATCAAATGAGGCCAATGATAGTCATCAGAAGCAGGATAAAGTGTGGTCAGCCAGAGCTCCTAGTCAGCAATGTGGGGGGGGGGGCAATACATGGCATCGCTGGCAAGACAGGAATGTCTGGTTAACAACTTTTGTTCATAATGTATATCAGACAAAGCAGTAAATGTGTTGCATGCAGTGTTCTTATCATGCTTCACTGGTCAGTGCATGGTCTGCTTTCACTGTGCATTAGGCATTATTAAAGCAAAACAAGGGATGGAAGGTGGTATGGGTCCTGGTCATTATCATTTGAACAGGGTATTAGTAGATGCAATAACACTGGACTGTCAAAACAGACTGAGTGGGGAAAATGGAGCCGAGGGTGGGAGCACAGGTCAGTCAAACACAAAACTGGCAACAGGAAGTGGGTGTAGGATACATCATTGGGACAGTATGAATGGGGTGGGATCTGTGGAAGAATAGATTGTGTCTGTGATCAGGCCATTCTGAGACATGGACTAGGAGAAACTGCGTTTCCATCCTCCAGTGTTACTTTGCTGCTTAGAGGGGACAGACCCTAAAGACACTCAATGGCATGGATATTTCAGTTCTTAATGACTTCAGCCTTCTGCCCCCTTTACTAGTCAGACTGTGCAGGGCTTGTAACCTCCTTTGATGTGAAACTATGTGACCTGGATTTGGATGATGTTCTCAAATGATGGCTGCCAGTCCTGGTGCAGATAATTTTGTCACCCATGACAAGAACTACTAAGGGCTTAAAATTCCACATATACCTGGTGAGCATGCTCCCTACAATGGCCCATGAACATGACCACCCCATGTCTATACCCTACCCCAGCCACAGACAGCACTGCCACTCTCAGCCAACATGATAGCACTGGCATTTCTAAGGAGGTTGGTGCTAACTAGTGGCCTTGTTTGCCATCATAGCCCTCACCATAAAATTCACTCCTTAATGGCTGATGTCTATGTGCTGACATAGCTAGGCAGCATCATCACACAGGTCATGTATTACTCTTACTGGCTGCCTTATGGGCTGTGTGGCAGCAGACAGTTCCTGGATCACACTACTGCATGTCTGCTAATTAATGCTTAATGCTAACTGCACCTCAGGAGGAGCAGTGATGTTTCACAGTGTCAGGTACCCCTGCAGCATACAGTGTGTGTGCCTACTGAAGAAGCAGTGTACTTCTGAATCTGGAGATGCAGCACCTCTAAGGCTCTTGGCTACAGGACACTCTTCCACACAGGGCCGATGTGTGCTTTACCAGTACCTCTGCAGGGGGATTCATTAAATTCAGTCATGCATACACCGTCTGTTGAGGGCGCTCCCACATTGGATTGGGGAGACACTAATGCCAACATGTCCTCTGACTGTGACACATCGCTAGTTATCTGAGTATTGCCATCAGACTTTATAGAAATCTGCCCATCGGCACCTTATCCAGGTTCAGTTATTTCTATATGACACCATTACCACTTCTACCTATGACTGTATTTTGGTACATCATTTGTCATTTAGCATCCTACAAAACAGAGATGTGTGCTAGCATTTACAGACACAGAGCTCCTGCATAGTATGTGAAGGACATGGAGATATTTCTTTATCTCCCTCACACCCATTTCAGTTAGCAGCTTCTGGGGTAATATAATGAACCCTTCAGAAAAAATGGATGTCTGGTATGACCTGGGCCTCATGCTTACCAAAGCAACATGTATACAGAAGTCCAGTGAGCAAAGATCACACTGTTCTAATAATGCTGCCCTGAAAGTTTACAGAAGTAGGAAGCTGAAGTGTGAATAGAGTGCCCAGAGATCCAGATATGTACTGTAAGTGTGAATGTATATCCCTCAAGGAGAGATTAATAATGTGTGCATTCAACAGGAGACACATATCAGCAGAGTAAGATGTCACAGGAGATGGGGATGGCTGACTGCAGGAAAGAGTATGGAGTATTATCTGCCTCAGAGCACAGTGTTTTTCAAAAATATGTCACACATATGACACTTTCACCATAATGTCACTATACTGCAGATTAACAGGAAGAAGAAGTGGAAAACTGACAGGTAAAGGCATCTTAACCACTGTGTTCCTCTGCTCCAATTCATAGTGGGTCCGATGAGGAGTAAAGGTCCCCCTAAGGTAGATACTCATATCTCATCACTTTGCAAATCACAGATGCAGCTAGTTGAGGCTTTAGTAAAGGATACAATCAATAGTCATGACAGTCAATATCTTGATCAGATAGATGACCTCAAATTTTCTAACCTTACTCTATAGTCAGATATACTTGCTTTCTATGAATCAGCCCTTAACTACAAAATAGTTATACTCCAACAAATTCTCAACATCCAATATTCCTGGTTAACTAAAAAAAAAAAACTAAAATTTAACACCAAAAAAAGGTCTGCAAAGTAACTAACCCTTAACACCAAAAAGACTAAAGCAATGTTTTTTGCACATCCTAAACACTCAAGAAGCTGCCTCCTCTTTAACCCCTACATAATTACAATAACCAAGACACTGAATGAGTCCACTCCTTTAAATACCTAGGCATCGGACTTTACCCAGGTCTTAGCATGTCTTTGGACATCAGCAGCATAAAGTTCAAAAATAAACTGCACAATGTATAGTTGTTACACCCCACCCCACATGCACACACACATACACTGCCTCACTCTGGAAGGCTGAACTGCTTTTGACAAAAATATATCATAATTCTGATTGGCATATGGTCTACCCTTACTTGCATGCCCCCCAAAGAAAATAAATTAATAAATAAATAAATAACCTAAAATCTTTCACAGACAGAATCTGTTGCTTTATATTACTTCTATTTTAAACAGAACACCAGTGTATCACCCTCAACAATGCAACTGGCTTCCTGTAAAAAAAAAATGTGCAGATCTCCTATTCCATGACCTAATATATAACCCCCGGATTTACTATTCCTCTGTGCAAGACTAGCTTAGTCCTGCACGGAGGCAGGCATTTAGGAGCAGGACGGCAGCGTGCCATGCATAGTAATGAGGTGCGCTGCCTGAGCTCTTAATCTTACACGGAGCGTGTAACAGTGCAGGGGGCGTGTCTGAGTGCAGAGCTCTCAGAATATACACGCCCCCACTATGAAGAGCAGCAGAAAAAGGTAAGAAATGAGCGAGACCGCTCATAGGTATCCGCATATCCCCACCAACATTCCCCCTCATGTACAACAGCAAGTAATCACCAAAAAAATTAACAAACCCTTATTTTTTTAATTTTAAAATCCGATTAAAGCTAACCGTAGGTGCACGGGTGTGCCTATCGCTTAGTTACGGTTAATGCAGCTTAAATGGCTGAAGAGGATAACAAGGAAGATATATGCAAATGGAGCAGCTTAGCAATAGTGTAGTGGGAAGCGCATTTGCCTAAAGAGCAGGCATTCCCAGTTTGACTCCCACTTCAGCGCATTCCATTTTCCATGGCAAAGCACGTTATGACTATTATTTATGTTGCATAACCCACTAAATAACATATATTTATGAAATGGAGTACTGCAGTAAATGCACATGTGAAGTGTCAGTGTCATAATGAATAAAGCACTAGTAAGGAGGTTTAAGCACCAATAAGCAGTAGTAAGCATATTTAAGTAGTAGTAAGTGAGTTTAAGCCCTTTTGCGCGAGGTAAGCAATGCGCCCACAGGTTAAGCAATCCTAAGCTAACTCTCTGTAAGCATATGTAACCAAAGGTTAGCATTGCTTACCCTCGCGCCAACCCATTCAAACCCACTTACAACTGCTCAAAAGTGCCTTAATCACTCTGTATCCAATGGCCCTTGTTCTTCTCAGCAACAAAATAAACAGCCATGCAGGTCTCGAACGCAGGACCCTATACACCACAGTCACAGTAGTTAACCACCAAGCCATCACAGAAGTACAAAAGAATGAGGCATCAGCAAACAAGTCTTCACCATAGTAAAACTAAACTGAACCTGTGAAAGGAGTCAGTATACAGACATATGTGCCTTAACCCACTTCTTCTTCCTTTGGCTTTTCCTGGTTAGGGGTCACCACAGTGGATCACCTGTCTTCTCATAATTGGCAGTAGAGTTTTAGGGTGTTGAGTTGCCAGCCCAGCACCCAACCTTCCACAGAAGGCACACACATGCACTCACACCTAGGGCCAATTTAGAGTGTCCAATCCACCTACAGCATGTGGGAGGAAACCGGAGCAAACCCATGTGACCAAAGGGAGGACATGAAGACTCTGTGCAGATGGCATCCCAGCCAAGGATCGAACCGGAGAACCTCTTGCTGTGAGGCAGCAACGCTAACCGCTGCACCACCATGGCTGCCCATGTGCCTTAACCCACTACATAACATAAATATGTGAACTAGAGTAAAGCAGTAAGCCCAGAAGTCAGGAGTAATTGTAATAGAGTGTTGAAGTCCCCAATAAAACACAAGAACCCCATACAGTGTACATACACATGAATCATGGATACCAGGCATACATATAAAGTGTAATGAATAATAACTCAATGCCAAAAAGGGATTATAATGTAAGGTCTAATGTAAGCAACGCTAAGCATTGCACAGGCCAGCTTAGGAGGTGTAAGCAATGTGTAGGCCAACTAACTCAATGTGCCTAGTGTTATACCCCTTTAAACAATGCCAACCCTAAGTAAGCAGGTTTAGTCTTTTCAAAGCTGGCCAATCACAGAAAAGTGTGGGAAATCAGCCCTACTTAAACCCAAGATGCGGGAATACATCTCATAACTGGTTGTAGCTTCCCTTTGCAGGCACAATGGCAGTAAGGGGAGAAGGTGTGCGCTTTCGGGTGCAGCGCTGGTGCATCTAGGAGTCCAAAGTCATGGCAGGACTCCTTGTCAAAGACCATGATCAGAGACTGCTGCAGGGCCAGTACCAGGGCTCCCAATATAAGGTGGAGGCCTGGGACCGTGTCGCCCGTGACCTCACTAGTGCCGCTGGCATACTCCAAACTGGTGAGCAGGTCAATCATAACTATGCCGACCTGAAGCAGCATAAGGGGGACCTCTTGGAGGAGTGGATCCAAGAGGCTAGAGTGGCAGGGGATATTCCAGTTGTGTGTAAGTATCACCCCACTATGTGTGTAATAATTGCCAGCTCAGGTATATCATGGATAGGTATGGCTAAATATTCCTCTTATGTCCCCTACAGCTGCAATGGAGCAGGCCGCGAACAAGGAGGCCCACATCAGTCCCCTGGCTAGGTTGCGATGCGAGGTAGGTCAGTAATACTCATGCATTTACTGTCATAGGAAATAAAACTAAAAGTAGTAGTACATTAATTGCCTGTATAAAACCTGTATTGTTCAAGGCAAGTACTGCATACACTAGAGAATATGGCAGGAAGAGTATCATATCATTTGTCTGTCAATAAAAGTGTAATAGCCTGACAATAAAGGTCTAATTGCTGGACTGCATGTGTATACTCTGGTATCATATGGTAATATAGATTCACAATCATGTAATAGTACTGTTGTATTAAGCACTGTTACCCACACTGTGCACCATAAATTGAATGTATAGGAATGCCTGTATGTGACAGGTGTAATCCCCAGAGGCCATTTAGTACAACTGAGAGACACATAGACAATAAACAGGGAAAATGCAGACAACAAAACCCGAATAGCACATGCAACTGAAATGTGAACTGTTTTTTTTTTGAGCACACAGAGCCATGGGTCGAATCCTGCCAGTGGTAGTACTCTACATACAGAATCATACCCCACAACAGTACCGATATGTCCAGAATGTCCAGTAAAGTGGTCCATATCTGTTGCCTATCAACCTGTCCCCCTGGGGAATCAGTGGGATGATCCCAGATGTATAGGTAGCAAACAGGAAATACAACTGATTGACACACATCTATGAGAACAAAGCTGGCACACTAGCAACTCCCCAATACCTTATGAGACCAAAAAGCCACATATGTCCCATCTACACCCCAACTTGTCAAGCTGTGGTCAGAGTATGTACAGTAACAGAGTGAGATGTATGTGCATAATAGTAATGTGGAATCTGGTACTGTGTGTGGGAGCATTCGGGTAGTGCTAATAAACATTTCTCCCACAAGTCTGTCAGATACCAACACTGTGCCCAGAAATACAAGAATGATACCCAGTACTGGTACTGCTTACACTGGTATTGTATGGCAGTGCGACTGATGCAGTTGCTCTGAATAATGAGGTATTACACATTACTGTCCTACAACATATAACTGTCTAGGAAATCTGTATAAGAGTGTTGTAATACAAGGTCAGAATGCAAAAGCACAGGGGATTAATAAGACAGAATGCAGATAGCAGATATACAGCAATATCTATATAGCAGACACAACTGTAATGGACAGTGTGTTTAAGTTGTAGCAGACACAGCAATGGTCTGAATCCTGGGAGTGGAAGTAGACTGCATAGAGAATCGTACCCCACAACTGTACAGATGAGGCCAGAATGTCCAGTATATGGGCCCATATCTGCTGCCTGTCCACTTGGCAAGTCTGTGGGATGATCCCAGATGTTTAGCCAGCAAACAGGGAATACAAGTGATTGTCAAACATTTATGAGAACAAACCTTTCACTGTAGCAACCCCCGAAACTGTAAGGAGAGTAATAAGCCAAGTATGTCCTATCTACACCCCCATGTTGTCAAGCTGTGACCAGAGTGCGTACACTAACAGAGTGAGATGTATGTGCATAATACTAATGTGTAATCTGAAAGTTTGCGTGGCAACAGTCAGGTAGTGCTAACAAACATTGCTCCCACAGGTACGTCGGATACGAACTCTCGGCTGAGAAATAAAGACCATAATAACCTGTACTGGTACTGTTCACTCTGGTATTGTAGGGAATTGTGAGTGTTGCAGTTTCTCTGAATAATAGCATATCACTGATCACTGTCACCCACACTGTGCTACAAATATAACTGTGTAGGAAAGCATATACATGTGTGTGTCAGGTCACTAAAGGTTGAAGAGGGCAATATTCTAGATATGTCCCAGCACACCTGCATGTGGTCAACACATGGCCAGAGTCTCTGCAGAAAGAGTTGGATAGCTATGTGCACAACAACCTGGAATCTGGGATTATGTGTAGAAACAATTAGTGTTAACAAACATTCCTTCCACAGGTATACCAGGTAAGAGGTGTATACTGCAGGTAAACCAGTTCATGTATAATGATGATGACAGCCATATCACTGTCCAAACAAAGGCTAAAGGGTAGTGTAGTAAGACTTGTAAGGTACAGTTAACAGCACTGACTAGGAGAGTAATGTGGACTACAGGAATATACTAGTTGTTAATTGACATCTTTCTCTCCACCCCACCATATCCCCAGCAATAATCAACATACCCACCCCAACTGGTATGTAATGACACCTGTGTTCTGATAATGTCCAATTGTTTGATAAATATATTAATTGCTCCCATGCATGTGCTATAATGAAATATTCCAACATTGGTGGCATGGTGCTATCAATGTACGTGCATGCTGTTCTTATTACCACTGTGGTCCCATATATGCATGTGTTTCTGTATGCAGCTGTTCTGTATCTGGTGTATGGGTTAATGGGAATATCTGTGCATGCTGTTATACCTAACCCTGGAATGTGTTGACTCTTACTAACCCACATATAATGATGAAATCTAAACACTATAGCACGTTTGGGAAGGCTGGTCCCAGCGGACCCACCTGTCCCACCTCAGCTGGCTGTGGCACCGGGCACCAGCATGTCTATTGCCCAACCCGGGACCTCTCTGTCCATTGGTCCTGCACCACCTTTGGGTGGAACTGCCTCAGGGGATGGGGCTCGCCCCCCACGGGAGTGGGCACAGACAGGAACCTGTCACCCATCCCCAGGTCGGGGTCATGGTGTGTAGAGAGCTCAACCAGCAGCTTGGTGATCTTCTATGCCAGCTCAAGAGCTGTGTGTTACAAGTAGTGTGTCAGTCTGGCTCTACGACTCAGCCCCCAGCACAGCCACCATTGGGTCTGTGAAGGTGCAGTGGTGACTGCCATGGGTGGGGAACTCAGTCCCACTGTTTCCACTAGGGGGCTCATGGACTTCCGATTTCCCAACACCCCTCCCCATCAAGGTGTTTACCCCCCACATGTGTCATATACCACCCCTGTATGCATCTTGTTTGTCTTGTCTGTTAACTTACCCAACCTACCTCCCCAAATATACCTACTACCCCACCCCAACATCCCACTCTCACCTGAAAAAAAGGGCAATCTGTTCCCAGAAAAAATTTCGCCCCATACATAGCTGTCCATTTCACACGTGTCCACTGGACACATGTAATATGGTCTAATTGGCATCACAACTTATTATTGTTGTCCTCACCCCTCTCTCAAGGTTTGAGTGTCCAAATCTACCTCCAAATTCAGTGTATATGCACAGCAGTTGCTGTTGTAGAAATGGGCAGCTATGGACCTTCCCCAGACCCTTCCTGCACATCCCAAGCTATTTCCCCTACTGTCTTACCCTCTTTGTGCCCCCTTTTCACCACTTTCCTACCAACCCTTTTTTTCTTTTCTTTTAAAGAAATTAGCATGGGGGTAAGTGGGAGTAAGCACTTTTAAGCAGTAGTAAGCGGGTTTCAGCCTGTTTGCACAGGGGTAAGCAATACCTACACTGGTTAAGCAATGTTGAAGCTAATTGAGTATAAGAAACTGTAACCGGAAGTTAGTAGTGCTTGCCTCCATGCAAACCCACTTACAACTGCTCAAAAGTGCCTTAATCACTCTGTATCCAATGGCCCTTGTTCTGCCCAGCAACAAAATAAGCAGCCTTTGCAAGGCTCAAACCCAGGCCCCTGCACACCATAGCCAAAGTGATTTACCAGTAAGCCATGTCAGATACACATAACCCTGATGTTTTCACAATGATATCCTCCAGCCCAGTCATTCAACAGTACAGGAAATGTATTTCAACATGTAGATGTGTGTGTGTGTGTGTGTGTGTGTGTGTGTGTGTGTGTGTGTGTGTGTGTGTGTGTGTGTGTGTGTGTGTGTGTGTGTGTGTGTGTGTGTGTGTGTGTGTGTGTGTGTGTATATATATATATATATATATATATATATATATATATATATATATATATATATATATTAATATCTAAATAGATGAAACATATCCTATGTATGTAGATATAGATATTAACATATAGGAATATATATATATATATATATATATATATATATATATATATATATATATATATATATATATATATATATATATATATATATATATATATATATACAAATGCCTACATCTATAGATATATATGTCTACATCTATATGTCTAAATATATACAGCAAGTTATATATATGTAAGCAGGTACATATAGCTATGTAGGTATATACGGACATAGTTATCTTTATGTAAGCAGATATATATATATATATATATATATATATATATATATATATATATAGCTATAGAGGTATATATGGACATACATCTGTAGATAAGAATGGGTAAATAACAAAAACATATATGTCCACATGCCCCGTTAATGGGGTTGAGACACCCCAAACAATATACATCTTGTACGAATAGGTATACCCCCCCCCAGCCAAACATGTCCACCCTGCAATACACTACCAAGTGTTGCAGATCCCATAACCAGGACGTGACACGACATGGGCATCCCTAGGATACATATACACAGACACATATATGTAGATACAGATATACATATATATATATATATATATATATATATATATATATATATATATATATATATCTACACATACATATAGATATATATGTAACTACACATACACACACAGAGATATGTATAGTAAGATACATATGTAATAGGTGCACACAGTATGGAACAGCCACTATTCCTACAGTTACCACCTTACCAAATGGAGACTGTATGAGCCACCCATACAAATGACAATCATTGCCTGCAACATATATCCACAGAGAAATCAAAGGATATAACACCACGCACAGGTTTGCATAAATGGGAAAGTTTTATTTGTGTACTATTACAGTTGTATATGCCATGTGGTACAGCTGTTTAGACACGGACATCCACATAAAGTAATGCAGCTGTGAAACAGTTATACTAATACAGTAGTCTGGAAAAGTTAACAAATGTTGCTGTCCAGGCCAAGGCCATCAAGTAGTACAATAGTAAAGACAGACTGGGCCACAGGATACCAAACAATCAACAGTAAGTCATGCAGATGTATAGTTCAGCAGCCTTGATCTACACCCTGTAGACAATCCCTAGGGGGTAAGGACATCAGTTGACACAATGGGATGTAACTGTTACATAACAAGGCACAACTGACACCATCATAAGCACACTAACAAACAGAACAGTCTGTATGGCAGGTGGCAGTAGGCCTGCATTTAACCAAGGTGGATTGTATGGTAATGTACATCCATATACCTTAAGGCAGCTCACCCCTGATGGTCTACAGGACTTTGGGCTTTCAGGAATATGTAGCACTCCCATACACATATATGTATATATAAATATATGTATATATAGATATATGTATATGTATATATAGATATATGTATATATAGCTATATATGTATGCACATCCTATGTGTACAGATTTGCCTAGTTATGTTGGTATATATGTAGATATAAATAACTATATGTGCATACATATCTATTCTGATATACTTACTACTGTCAATATATATGTAGATATCCATACATATATGTTCATATGTATCTCTATTTGTATATGTGTAGACATATATTGCTCAGTATATGTATATATCTGGGTGTTTATTTGTATAGCTATATACATATACATATCCATCTATGTATGTCGATATGTATATGTGTATGTCTATATAGATATCTGGATAATCATATGTACATATATCCTCACAATATGTCCTAAACATGGAGTGTAGCCCGACCTCAAACCCTATAGTTCCAACTTTGTAGTGCAAGGGGATGTCAGGTATGTATAGCAGGTATATTTGTAGACTATTGCTACTGTAATAGGGAGTGTCTTCACAGACATGGTGTGTGTGGGAGGTCACATTTGCTTTTAACGTGTGCGCCATTGGCTACTGACAGATATCCGAAGGACATCATAGTACAGTACCACTGCTAGCACGTAATTGTCCTGTGGACTACAGCAGGGATAATGGCCAATATATGTGGACAGTCTGACACACTCTGGACAGTCCAGAGGTATACACATAACCCCTTAGTGCAAGACATGTGGACCAATCCTGACAATATGGATGTTAACAGCCATGTAGATGGGTATAACACGTAACTACTGGTTTACATGTGTTCCCATAGGTTATGCATTCACACATTCCTGCCTGTCCTGTCACATACTAACCGCTGGTGCAGAGGTGCCATGGCCACATACTACCCAGTAGATATTGACATACATCTGTACAGCATCCCACTGCTCTGTCTGACATACATGACTGTTATGTTGGCCCTGCGGCAGTACATTTGGCAAGTATCAGGACATTACATCTCACTGGCTGAGTACACTAAGCTGCTAGGCATGTAACAACGCACTGTGCAGGCTACAGGCAGACCGGCTCAACACTGGCCTACATTTCCTATGGGGGAATGCATATGTACCTGCATATATAGCAGGCTCTACAGGCATGCCACAGCACAGAGTAACATACACCTGTGTGAAAGTGCATATCCACAACCAATGTGAATACAGCCACATATGGTATGCTAGCGTATTATTACAGTATATGGGCTATCTGTTCAACACCAACCTCATATGCGCCACTCACACACTAACCCTACATATACTTGGCTGATATACAGTGTGCTCCGATGCCTGTCTGTGGTATGGGACATGTGCGTGTATGGCCCTACAAACATGTCAGCCAATAGGGTAACATACAGGGGAGCAGCATGCAAAATCAGATAGAACAGGACCAAGAACAATGACATCTACCACAGTCTGTGCACAGGCCAAGGTACATATTAACAATACAGACACTGCCGAAAATCACCATAAGTACACAGACCTCAGTACTGTACACACAAACACAGAATGTCCAGGTTATGTCATCAAATATAACCCCTACTATACATAACATGTGTAGCAGCCCGATATCTCACTGGCTTGTTATCAGATATGATATTACTAATTATGGTGTACAACACATATGTACCCCTTACTGCATGACATATGTACAAAGGTTGACAGGGTTGTGGCTGGAGGCATATACACAGGGCCAATATTGACATGTTGCTGTGATAACCTCATACATTTACTGTTGTAACTGGGTTTGTTGAAACATATGTCCTATGAGGGGTATGAAGTCAGTAACTCTCACAGCTGTCACCATCTACAGACTGCAATCCTCACACTACCTTCTGCAGTTCACAGATAGGTGCTCTGTGGGTAACACCTGAAACAAAAGGCAGCTCACACTGGCCAGTCTGCAGATAACCCTACAAATGGGTGTTCCCTCATAAACATAGCACTGACATGGCAGGTATGAAAACATGTAGGACAGCCATATCCACACACATACCCTGTTAAACAAACATTACTCCAAATGCAGTATAGCAGCACTTGCAGTCTGCAGTCAGGTCAGGCACATCCCCCTCCTATGTGTTGGCCTGTTTCCACAGTGTATATTGTTAGAGGTAAATCCCCAATCCATCTGATATGCTGTTTGCCAAAAAGCAGATCGAGTTCCTGCTCACAGTGAATGAAAGGCCCAACACCAACATGATGTTCCTAGATATTGGTGTGTGTTTCCATGAAATTGGCTATGGGAATGTTATTACAGCTGTTCCACATACAATCAGCTAGAGGAGGGCTGCAATTCGTGCAGAGGCCATCAGCTGATCCTGAGCATCACTTAAAATACACATGTTGCTGCCTAAGCAATGCAAGTGTAAGTCTCCACATTCACCAGAGAGGGAGTGAGAGAGGCAGACAGAGGCACAGAAAAGCCAGGGAGGGGTGGGAGAGTAAAATTTAAGCATGTTTGTGTCACATACCTACCAGTACAGGGTATCAAACCCCTGACAACTATGTAGTGCTATCACATGTCCATGCAGTTAGTGGATGCACCACAGAGGTTACATGCTAGGAAGCCCTCAGAACGTATATGTGATGGTGAGTGACATCTGCAACAGGAATATGGTAGCTATGTGGTAGGTGTAGTACACGTGCCTGTCTGCATGAACTGGTGTCAGCATTAACACAGCCACACTCTCACAGGGACACACACACATTGACACACTTAGCAGGGCCAGGAATACAACTCATCACTAGTGGGATTGCAACAGCACAGTACTGTGCAGGTATCACATGCACCACAGGGGTCATATGGAGGTTATATGTGCAAAGGGTATATAGAGGTGTCTGACATCAGACAGCATGCTTCAGTATGCCAATGGGGGTGTAGTGATTGTGAATGTGGTCATATGCATCATACACCACACACACAAACACGGGTGCCAGTACTGACATGCATGGGTGCACTGCTTCACAGTGTGTTGTGGTCGACAGTGCCAGACGGCTATACAAGGCTAGGTGATGGGTATACCTTGGCATCAGGCTAAATGACAATAGTCTGCAACCTGGTTCAGGGGTGTAGTGTCTGGAGTTGCCCAAACAGGTGGGTATTGTATTCACCATCCAGTCACCTGGGTGACTATTGTGTGTGGCCAATGTTGTGCATTGCTTGCCATGTATGTGTTCCTTAGTCCATGATATGGACAGTGTCTGGGATGTGCACACCTCCCACATGCATGTACAGTGACATGTGCAAATATACCTGGGGTGTCTGGCCCATGTTGTGTACACAGAGTGTTATCATCAGATGTGCCAGTCCTGGCCTCATGTGGAGGGAACTGTTAATGGACAGCATGTTGACCCTGCACCTACATTGATAGCATGATACCGGTATTCCCTGGTGTCAGTGGCATCTGTCCATACAGGGCTTGTGGGTCAGGCATGGTATGTCCTTTGTGGGGCACTTTTGATGGCACCACAGGTGTTGCAGGTGTCCAGTGGGGAACAAAGGGGACATGCACTGTTGGCATGTACATGGCTATTGGACTGATGGACAGGGTGCCATGCCCACTGTAGCCCAATTCAATCACACCATGGTTACTATCAGTGGGCAATATGCAGGGTACTACCAATATAGCGGCTGTTGCCTAGGCAAGTGTGTGCCTATGTATGAGACATGGGTTGAGAGTGTTCCATGGGTAATACAAGGGTTGCTAACATTGTTTGGCTGGCATTGATGTCACATTTAGGGGTATGGATTTGCAACCCAGCCTCTCGGCTATTTCACATCTGTTATTCCTGTATGGTGGACATTGTGATATATACTTGGTGCACCATATAAGAAGTTTGCAAAACCCACTCCACATTGAGTCCAGTTGTTACACACACACACACCCACCTCCACACAGGATACAAATGACAAACACAGACAGACAGACACAGACAGACAGACACACACACACACACACACACACACACACACACACACACACGCCTGTCATATCTGGGATTAGAACTCCAACCTAACTAGTATATTACACAATAGCACTACGGCATTATAGGACATGCCATGGAGATTACTGGAGCACTCCTTCCCTAAAGGTGTATTTCACAGTGAATGACATCAGCAGG
The DNA here is from genome assembly GCF_019279795.1 of Protopterus annectens. Lineage (NCBI taxonomy): Eukaryota > Metazoa > Chordata > Ceratodontiformes > Protopteridae > Protopterus > Protopterus annectens. The sequence goes on along the minus strand of NC_056739.1, from coordinate 1,261,051,158 downwards.
ATTGCCAAAGTAGGGCATTTGAATTGTACTGAGTGTGACTAGCCTAAAATGCATTGCTCCCTACACAGACATAGAAACACACACAAAATGTCCACAACTGCCATGTATGGGAATAGAACCCCTACCAGAGCTCTATGTCACACTACAGCATGATGCTGTTATAGGACACACCAAAGGAATTGCTGGGGTGCCCCTTTCCAAAGGTGTATTTCACAGTGAATGACATCAGCAGGATTGCCAAAGTAGGGCATTTGAATAGTACTGAGTGTGACTAGCCTAAAATGCATTGCTCCCTACATAGACATAGAAACACACACAAAATGTCCACAACTGCCATGTGTGGGAATAGAACCCCTACCAGAGTTCTATATCACACTAGAGCATGATGCTGTTATAGGACACACCACAGGGATTGCTGGAGTGCCCATTCCCAAAAGGTGTATTTCACAGTGAATGACATCAGCAGGATTGCCAAAGTAGGACATTTGAATTGCACTGAGTGTGACTAGCCTAAAATGCATTGCTCTCTACACACACAGACACAATTTCCAAGTCTGGGATTAGAACTCCTACCTAACTATTTTATCACGCTACAGCTGTACACAGTTATGGAACGCACTACGGAAATTACTAGGCTACAACCTTCTCAGAGGTGTATTTCTAGGTGGATGACATCAGCAGCCTTACCAAAGTAGAGCATTTGAATTGCAGGGAGTGTCACTACTGCGATTACTGGGCTACAACCTTCCCAGAGATGTATTTCTAGGTGGATGACATCAGCAGCCTTAACAAAGTAGAACATTTGAATTCTAGGGAGTGTGACTGCCCTAAAAAGCATTGCTGTCTACACAGACAGACACACACACACGGTTGCCATGTCTAGGATTGGAACTCCTACCTAACTAGTTTATCACACTACAGCAGTATGCCATTATAGGACACGCCACGGAGATTACTGGGCTACAACTCTCCCAAAGGTGTATTTCACAGTGGATGACCTCAGCAGGATTGTCATAGTAGGGCAATGGGGAGGGCAGTGTGTGTGCATGGGCCATAACCCATTCATCTAGAGGTTGACACACCACATGCTGGCACACACAGGGTCATATTTCACAGGTACGTGTATACAGCTGCTAGATGACTACTTCCTTGTACAGTCATGTTGCACAGCTAGCACTTGCACCACATAGTCTGTAATGCTGGCAGATACCGATGACTATTATCTACAGTGAGTGACATCTGAACCTCATGTGGTTGTGGCCCTTTGGCTGTGTGCTGGGTGGGACAGGCCTGGATGGCTCCTTGTCATAGTCACCCTCTTCCACACATCTATGTATGTCTACCTTTGGCTTATTATAGTGTGTTGCCCTTAGATATATGTCTGTATTCCTATCCAGTGTGTGTGCAAAGCATGAGTGGTGCACACTGAGGGATGTCTGCACTAACATCTGTGACTGCCTGATATGTCTGGTCCACTGGTGTTTGCAGACATGGCCTTTATTTGTTTAAGTGTGTGAGCATGCCCAGTATGACCTTTCAGTAAGTTGTTAACTGACATTGCCTTCATATCTCTAAGTGTGTGAGTATGCCCAATATGCCCGTCTGTATTGAATGTGTGGATCAAGTCCAGGTAGTTTGTACTGCAGTGCAGAGCTTTGTGTTGTACACCTACAGGTTGCATTCTGTTTCTGCAGGGTATCTGTCGATCATTTGGCATTGACTGTTACTATATTTCTACATAGGATGGGGGGCACACATGACTATTTCTACATTTCTACACAGGATGGGGAGCACACCTGACTGTTATTACATTTCTACACAGGATTGGGGGGCACACCTGACTGTTACTACATTTCTACGTAGGAAGGGGGGGCACACCTGACTATTTCTACATTTCTACACAGGATTGGGGGGGCACACCTGACTGTTACTACATTTCTACATAGGAGGGGGGCACACCTGACTATTTCTAAATTTCTACACAAGATTGGGGGGGGGCACACCTGACTGTTACTACATTTCTAAGTAGGATGGGGGGGCACACCTGACTATTTCTACATTTCTACACAGGATGGGGGCACACCTGACTGTTGCTACAGTTCTACTTAGGATGGGGGGCACACCTGACTATTTCTACATTTCTACACAGGATTGGGGGGCACAGCTGACTGTTACTACATTTCTACGTAGGATGGGGGGGCATACCTGACTATTTCTACATGTCTACACAGGATTGGGGGGCACACCTGAAACTTGTACACATTTGCTGTGACTGTACTGGTATGTCAGGTACTACATTTCATTCTGTATTCTAAGCTATCATGCTGACTAGAGGCATACCAGTGTACTACAGATCTTAGCTTTGATTTACCTACATATTAGTTTCTGACTTCCTACCCTTCAGAACTAACATCCCACTGCCAGACTTGCTGTGGTTTGTCTGTGTAGGCCTGGGGGGGAGGTTACCTATAGGCATCATTCAGAGCCCATAGCGCAGCCTTTGTTTGTGTTTGTCTACATCTGTCTTGCTGGCTATGACTGTTGTTGGGTATATGAACCCCCCTGACTGGCATGTGTGAGTCACTTAACTTGTGGCTGCCCAGTATTGAGGGTGGTGCTGCAGGGCTGCCTATGTCAGATGCACATAGTACATTCCCTACACATGGTTGAGCACAGGTAGTGTCATGTTTGGCATCCCTTTTACTGTATGTGAGAGTCAGAGAGACGTGTTATTCCCTGGGTCCCTTCCGTGTCAGTGTATGTGCTATGCATTTCCTCTTTGCCAAGGCCAGGGCATACTGGGCATGCTTCCTTCAGCCTACTGGGGCAGGCTCAGGTTGTTCCTCCTCCAAGTCACTCTGTGCCTGTGCAGGCCTAGGTAATGGTGGGGCCTGTGTGGCCCTGCCCCATGCTGTTCCTGCTGCAGCTGTTTCCACAGGATTGTATTGTGTAGCATGGCACATACAATGACAGTTTGGGTACATGCAGCTGGTGAGTACTGCAAGGCTCCACCGGATGTGTCCAGGCACTGGAACCATGACTTGAGCATCCCAAACACACGCTCTACTATAATTCAGGTCTGTACATGTGCCTCATTATGGAGTTCTTGTTCGAGTGTGTGTGCATTTCTGATGGGTGTCATCAGTCACGGCTCCAGTGCATATCCAGCATCCCCCACTAGGTGACTGTGAGGGATGTCCCCATTTGCAAATCTCTGGTACAGCTGTGTCAGATGCCAGATGTGGGAATCGTGATAGATTCCAGGGCAGCCAGCACACACATTCATTATTATGCCCTGGGCATCACACATGATCTGGCAGTTGATGGAGGGGAAGCCCTTGCAGTTGATGTAGACCCTACCCTGCTCACCAGGTGGTGCTTTGATGCATATGTGCGTGCAGTCTATAGCACCCACTACCTCAGGGTATTCTGCTATTTGATGGAACAGTTGCATATTGCTGGCCAACACCTCATGGGTGTTGGGGAAATATACATGCTCACCGACATGTGCTGACATGGCATCCAGAAACTGGTGGTGTACCCTGGATGCTGATGCCTGTGAGATCCCCATCATATCCCCAGTTGGCCTTTGGAAGGTACCTGTAGCTAGTATTCTTAGGCCTACACATACCTTGGTATCCACTGGGATGGGTTCCCCTCTGTTAGTTCTGTGTGTCAAATGTGGCCGGCACAGCTCAACAATTTGCTGTAGGATGTCCCTGTCCACCCTATAGTGCTCCACTATCTCCATCTCCTCACTGTGGGTTGGTCGACAGCATTCACATCCTCACCACCCTCAGCCTCTTCCACAAGTTGTATGATAGCTATTGCAGCCCCTATCATTTTGTTGTTTTGATTGTTAAAGGTTCCCCACTTGTGTACACCGGTGGTGTACAGTGTGGGAAGAACCAGAGATGAAAGTATTTGCATAGTTTATAGTAGTGTTCTGGGCTTGGCTGGTCTGCTGCCTGTGTAACTGGCTGATTCTGATATATTTCACTTGCCAGCTATGCTAGTTCTCCTAGATTACCTTCCTATTGCTATTTTCCCTTCACATTGCCTTCCTGTTTAAGCCCAGGGGTGCACCGTGCAAACACAGTGCTCAAATGTGCACAGAGCTGCTATTTCCTGGTTTAACTTTTGTTTTAAAGCTTTAAAACCCGGTACACGGCACGCACACCTGCTTAGGCAATGTAAAGAGTGCTAGGCAGAGTCAGACACACCCCCCTCGCTTAGCTGTGATTAGCTAGGAGCAAACTTGAGCCACAGGGCTCCAATCCACTTACACTATGCCTGACACACAGCCCCATGATGCCAGCTAACTCCTAGGCTAGCACCAAGCTATTCCTACTCTTACACTATTGGGACCTGACTAGCATGCTGGGGAAAACTGGAATTCACTATCATTCCCCTCATTTGCATAGGATTGCCTGCTAATGCATAGTTACATGTCTCACTCTAAGCCTCCTTCCTTAGCAACCACTACTCACTGGCCATGTTGTCTTCTGCCTGCCATTGACTTTCATGGCAGAATAGTGATTTTAGTTAGAATGCTTATTTTATTATTTTCCCCGATCCCGTTTATGTGCCACTGTCCTACGCTTAAACAGCCGAGATCGGCTAAAACAAAATAAAAGTTGATTTTTTTTTATTTGCAATGCCAGTGGCCTTATACTTGGCCATTGGCATGCTTCCTGACTGATATGCAGCCTTTATTTGGAGCTGTCACCGCTCCATTTTGGATTTTGCCGAAATGTACTCGGTTACTAACCGAGTACATTTCTGCAGATTGCACTAGTCCTGCACTGCCGGTTTCAAGCTTCCTGGATCACACATTCATCTCATTTTCATGGATTTCTCCTGTAAATGGAGTGATTTGCATACAGGGGCTTAGTCCATACAGGACTAGTTCAGGAGTGCTCATGCACACCCCTGCAGGCTGTTCCTGGATCACATGGCAGACATATTGCATGTTAGAGCTCCTGCACTAATCCTGCACACCGTGCAAGGCATGCAGAATCCAGGGGTAAACCCTTTATAATCACACATCCTTCCACCTCAGTGACATAATTGCTATAAGGAATGCACAGTACCCGTTAAAATTCACAGCAACTAATGATCCATTCATATCCATGCCTGCTATTTCCCTATCCACCACTGATCTTGCTTTCTCAGTTGTTGGACCTAAAGTCTGAGACTCACTCCCAAATAACAATAATGACAGTGGCACATATAGCAAATATGGAAACAAGTAAATGACTAGCTAAAAAGAGGATTGCCTGCTACTGTTATGAAGTATCGACCATCACTTAAGCCTAGTTTTGTAGCTTGCAGTAACTTTTCTCATGCATATTACTACTCATTTATGTAACCATTAGTTTGCTTGTTCTTCTAGCTAAAGCTTTAATAACAACTAATCTTTCATTCTGCTTCCTTTCCTATTTATTGCTTTCCTAAACCTTCTTGTCTCTGTCCATGTGAATAATACAGAATAAGTGAAAGAAACACTTAAAGCAATCAATAACAGTTTTCTGTTAGCTTTCTGGAAATCATGTATCTCATCATTGCATATATTAAATATAAATCATACAACAATGTATGTAATGTTTCTTCAACCCATTATTACTTATCTGTATTTCTACTTTGTCATATCTTTCCTATTTCTCTTTCATAACTACCTGCTTTATTTTTTAATTACTTTCCCTGGCTGCAGCCTACATAAGTCCTTGTGGGTCAGTCCACTATCTCCTGAGTAACAAAAATAAAAATGCAAATAACTAAGATAGAGGCTCTTCTGTGACAAATTGCAAATTTCCCTGGAGTGGTAAGCCCCAACAACCTGGTCACCAGAGTTCTGGTACAGCCTGGCACTGGCTACATAGTATCATTAGCACACAACAGTTTTCTCAAGGTATGCTTCCAGTCCAACCTGACACTCCCAAGTAGCTAACATGCCACCCTGTCCCCTAACTGGTGTGACTCCCCCTTCCTAGTGAATCCTGGAACATACCTTGTATGTAGTCCAACTCTCCTTATAATTTATTCACCCTCTTTATGTGTCCACTCATTCCCACCTGACCCTTCCCTCTGCAAAACCACTCCAGTTTGTACTGTTTTGTGTTTACTTGTTTGGTCTCAGCAGAGCTGTAGCAAGGATAAATGGCTCCATGGTCAATGCTCCCATTTGTTACTCCTCCCCTAAGTTGGAAATTGAAGAAAAGAAAAAGAAAAGTCTTCAGACTAAGCTTAAAAATATACATTAGCCTTTTTCCTGAATCAAACACCACTGTGAAACTGAAACAGAGCTCAGTAATCGCTGCTTGCTACAGTTCACTGCCTTTCATTTACACATAAAAATTTCTTCAGGCTAAGCAAAGACCTATCATGTATTTACATGAGTTCCTATTAGAACCACGAACGCTTGAAATTTCGAATGGCATATGGTGAACACCATATGATCGAAATTTCAAGAGTTCGAAGGTTAAATGTAATGGCGCCATTCAGTGCAGAATGGGAGAATTTCCCTTTTCTGCACTGAAGTGCGATCTCAGAGTTAGTATATTTAAGTAGGGGGTGTCTGGGGGGTGCAGGGGGTCTTGCCCCCCTATCTGCACCGTTAAGGTAAGGTGTTTTTTTTTTTTTTTATATATATATTCAAATTTTTAAACTTCGATCATATGTTGTAGAACATATGGGATTCGAAGTTTAGAAAGTTTGAATATATAATATAGACCCTATTTACATAACAGCTTTTTGCTAAACTGTATCAAACACCTTTACTGAAGTGGCGCAAAGAGCTACGCTAGTTCCTTTTTACATTTCTTACCACACAAACACAAACACTGACTTACTATCATTTAAGCTGAAATAATTGCAATCATGGTTCCAAAATGATTATTGAAACTGCATGCAAGAAACATCTGGCACCTCCTCTGCAGTGACAACCACACACCTTAACAACTTGCTCCAAGGGCAACCACTCTTTGCCCAGACCTTGATATGGTTTGACCCCCACACACTGACCTACACCTTCTTTCCATACTGAGTCTTCTGCCTTATAACGCACCCCTCATCCCTTTTGTTTTCATATAAATAAAAAGTGGATCTAGTTGCAACAATTTTACCTAACCTTTTCACCCCACCTACCACTGTCCTTTTTGTTCCCTTGTGTGTTTCCCTCTGCTTGCTTTTACCACTTCCAGACTGTTCTATATACCCCTTTCTTCCCCACTGTAACAGTGATAACAGTGAGTTTGTGATTTTGACTACCTGTTGGACAATATGCACGTACTGCACTCCACAGGAAAGTGCCATATACTAGTGCAATCAGTTGTCTAGACTGTACATGGTTTATCATGGCAGTTTTGTAAACAAGTACTCTTTGTACAAAATACATGTTCTCGTTGCTCTATAACATATTGCAAAACGCACACAATTCAAAACAGTTGTTCCAGTTTATCACTCCTGATTACATAATTAATTACTAATTTATTTATTTTGTTTACTGGGTTAGAGCAGTAACATATTGGACCTAAATAAGGCTGAAAGCTCTGAACTGCTAGGGCCTTGATATTCATTTGCGGTCCTATTTCTTATACTTCACAAATAGGTCTTACATAGCTGCACAACATATCTGTATGAATCAAAGAAAAGGAGCTGAGCTATCAGTCACATGCATCTTCTGAGCATACGAATAAATGCAAAAATGTACTTTAAACACATGAACAGTTAGAGGAAGCATTCACATGTAATGGGATGTATATGCAAGTACTAAAATCCACATCCACTGACAGTGTGGTATTCATGGAGAGGATCAGGTGTATCTATATGAATGTGTACTCACCTCCTTAATGCAAACATGTAAAAGATTGCAAATGAACTTAAATTCATGCACATATACACACACACACACACACAAATATATATATATATATATATATATATATATATATATATATATATACACATACACACACACACACACACACACACACACACACACACACACACACACACACACACACACACATATGGATTCACTTTATAAGCTCGAAATCCTGAAATCTCGAATTTCAGAATCTCAAGCCCATAAAGTGGAAAATCCAAATACCCAAACCACAAAACCGCGAAACCCTAAATCCCGAAACCACAAAACCTCGAAAACACACAGCACACACTACACAACACATACAAACACAGACACACACATCTCCCGACACTGTCAAAAACCAATACAACACATGTGCACACAACTAAATAAGCACACACACCTACCCTTAGTATATGTACTGTTTTGTGTTTGTTTGTTTGGTCTCAGCAGAGCTGTAGCAAGGATAAATGGCACCATTGACAATGCTCCCATTTGTTACTCCTCCCCTAAGTTGGAAATTGAAGAAAAGAAAAAGAAAAGTCTTCAGACTAAGCTTAAAAATATACATTAGCCTTTTTCCTGAATCAAACACCACTGTGAAACTGAAACAGAGCTCAGTAATCGCTGCTTGCTACAGTTCACTGCCTTTCATTTACACATAAAAATTTCTTCAGGCTAAGCAAAGACCTATCATGTATTTACATGAGTTCCTATTAGAACCACGAACGCTTGAAATTTCGAATGTCATATGTTCAACACCATATGATTGAAATTTCAAGCATTCGAAGGTTAAACGTAATGGCGCCATTCAGTGCAGAATGGGAGAATTTCCTTTTTCTGCACTGAAGTGTGATCTCAGAGTTAGTATATTTAAATAGGGGGTGTCTGGGGGGTGCAGGGGGGCTTGCCCCCCTATCTGCACCGTTAAGGTAAGGTGTTTTTTTTTTTTATATATATATATTCAAATTTTTAAACTTCGATCATATGTTGTAGAACATATGGGATTCAAAGTTTAGAAAGTTTGAATATATAATATAGACCCTATTTACATAATAGCTTTTTGCTAAACTGTATCAAACACCTTTACTGAAGTGGCGCAAAGAGCTACGCTAGCTCCTTTTTACATTTCTTACCACACAAACACAAACACTGACTTACTGTCATTTAAGCTGAAATAATTGCAATCATGGTTCCTAAATGATTATTGAAACTGTATGCAAGAAACATCTGGCACCTCCTCTGCAGTGACAACCACACACCTTAACAACTTGCTCCAAGGGCAACCACTCTTTGCCCAGACCTTGATATGGTTTGACCCCCACACACTGACCTACACCTTCTTTCCATACCGAGTCTTCTGTTTTATAACGCACCCCTCATCCCTTTTGTCTTCATATAAATAAAAAGTGGATCTAGTTGCAACAATTTTACCTAACCTTTTCACCCCACCTACCACTGTCCTTTTTGTTCCCTTGTGTGTTTCCCTCTGCTTGCTCTTACCACTTCCAGACTGTTCTATATACCCCTTTCTTCCCCACTGTAACAGTGATAACAGTGAGTTTGTAATTTTGACTACCTATTGGACAATATGCATG
>NC_056739.1:1260941693-1261036693 GCF_019279795.1 Protopterus annectens | reverse complement strand
TCATAGTCCACGGGGACTCCTGTCTGATCTCGTCTGTCAACCTGTCCATCACCATTGCAAATAAGAAAGGGCTCAGAGCTGATCCTTGATGTAATCCCACCTCCACCTTAAACGCATCCGTCACTCCCACCGCAGACCTCACCGCTGTCACACTACCCTCGTATATATGCTGTACCACTCTTACATACTTCTCTGACACTCCCAACTTCCTCATACAATACCACAACTCCTCTCTAGGCACCCTGTCATTTGCTTTCTCTAAATCCACAAAGACACAATGCAACTCCTTCTGACTTTCTCTGTACTTCAAAAACAAAGTTAACAACAAACCAAATAAAGGCAAAGAAGGAAAAAAACATGCTGAGTCCCAAATAAATGTAGTAAGCACTTTTGTTTACTCAAAATCAGCAAACTTCTTCAGACAATACTTATGAATTAACACATAACTTAAATAAACAAAATAAATGACATCACAAACAATTAATATGAAGATACACTTCCACTTAAAGGGCTATTCCTAGTTAATTAAAAATACATATAAAATATCCTAAGAAAATACTATACACATAGAAAATGAATGTGTATACAAAATATAAATATATTCAAATAAATACAAATTATTATCTATTAAGGGCCCTCATTCTTAAAATATTTTTAATAGAAACAAAATCATTAAGGCCTGGGGGAATCTGAGCATTCAGCCTCAGTTGCCAAATTAATTCTATCTCATCTAACTTCAAAGAAACTGGTCCACCCCTAACATTGTCATCAATTTTTTCAATGACAAGAAAGACAAATCCTCTGTATTTCTCCATAAACACTCTCAGAGCAAACATCGCATCTGTAGTGCTCTTTCCTGGCATGAAACCTTACTGCTGATCACTAATCATCACCTCCCTTCTTAACCTAGCTTCCAGTACTCTTTCCCATAACTTCACGCTGTGCCTGATCAGTTTAATCCCTCTGTAGTTACTACAGCTCAGCACATCACCCTTATTCTTAAAAATCGGTATATTCCATCAAGGAATGACTAATCAGAGAGTGCAAAGACACCCATAAAATAGTTCATTAACCAGATGCCATGGCTATATATACATATGTGACAATGTAGGGTTTCCATAATCTAAATAACACCATACAATGACAGCAGAATAGCGCACTTTCTATACAGAGATGAAACACATACATTTTTAGGTATACAACATGATACCTCAGAGGAGACTCATTATGCATAATAAGGAACTCTGCCATAAGGGATATGCCTGTGCATTGGCAGTGGCAAGGATAGAGTAACAAGTCTGGTGGTGTCTACAACAGGCTTTCACATGTTAGGACACTATACTTTTGCAAATAATGCAATCAATGGAACTTGAGGTAGTGTTTTCTCATTGTCTATGTGTTACTGGAAAACTTCAAAATGCTATGTGTGTAAGTCTTTATTTGTTATTTAGGTTCATAGGTTGGTACTAGGCTATCAGCCCTAGGGCCTATACAAGCCTAGCCATAACAATTCCCTGGCTATTTCTTCCCACACTATTTACTTCCAAACAAGTATTTGTACTAAATTAGTGCTGGCTGCTCAGAGACCTAAAGCATTCTATTCATTGATTTCTAAGTAATCAATAGTGTCTGCTGGATGGGCATTATAGGGGAATAACAGACTGCCCAGGGGTATTGTAAGATCTGACAGGCAGATGGTCTCCTTACCACATGAAGGTCCATTATTGCCCTATGACATCCACCCTGTGTTGCATTATTGGGCATAGAAAATGGTTGATATAATAAATGAGTAGATCTAGAAAAGCAGTTTCATCCTCGGAAACGTATAAGCAGGACTACTGCTCAGCAAATCAGACCTTCTCAGGATGTTAAGTAGCCCCAGTAATGTAGCTCAAGTGGACAAACTGAGAACCAGGGCAAAATTGAATTAAGAGAGAACCACAGGGTAACATTTATTCAGTAAGCTAAAAATATGCACAAAGTTTCAAGCTACGAAAGTACGTCTTCATATACAAAAAGGTTGCTGCAATATAAGTTTCAGTATTAGGCAGATGACAAGACCAGCCAATCATTAGACTACAACAGTGCTGTAAAGCAGTATATAGTTAAAACAGCAGGACTAGTAAACTAATTCATTTAACATTTGAATGTTTGATTTTTATCTGTGGTTTAATAATGACAGCTGCATTTAATTCTAAATATTTATCAGCTGTTAAAAGCAAATCTGAACATGCACATTTTTCTAAGGCATTAGAAAAACCATAACACCTGATAATATTCATGTGTTTATGTTCAGATCTGATAAGAAGGTCATGGGATTTGCTAGAGGTGGTGATATCACACATTTTAATGAATATCTTGAAGATTTCAGATTTCTTAGTTAACTTATTCAAGTTTCTGACTCAGACTTTGCTGTTCTTTTACTAAGTTGCTCCCCTATCCCATAATGTACCACCCTACTCTGTCTATCTAGATTAGAAGTTAGCTGCACTAAAGAAAAAATAACCTTATCCACAGTGTCAAAAGATTGACAGCGTCATTGCTTAGAATGGATTTCCTCTTACGTATCTCTCATTACAGTAAATACTTAACTTTCATAGCTGAAAAAAGGTTCATCCTTGATAATTTAAAGGGCTGAGTCCCAAGCTCCCCTTACTGAGTGACCCTAGAAAAGAGAATGCAATTGATAACAGTCACCCAATATGAAGATCTTGACCTGGAATTGAGATCCAATTTACAATGTTTATATAACGTGTTAAGACACAGCCATGTAACTGCTGTACAGATAGTATCAACTTTGTTTCTGAAAAAGGCTACTGAGGTGGCTAATGCTGGGATAGAATAACTTCTAATAACTTAAGGCAATGGACTATCATTCTAAAGGTTAAAAAAATTTAATGCAGACAGCCATCTAGCAAAGGTAAGCTTAGATACTCTGTGTGTGTGTGACAAAAGAAGATACTGACAGCACAGCAAGCTGTAAATTTGTAAATAATTATATATCATTTGTGAATATCAAACTGATTCATGCAAGAGGCTAGTGCTACAAATGTATTAGAACTGCATGTCATGTGTATATCAAACTGATTTGTACAAATGTTTGTGTAGAAAAGGTATTTGTAAAGTGCTTGTGTTTGAAATGTATGCACAGTCTTCCATACTGGAGAGAACAGAAATGTACATGCACTGTTGTAACAGTTTGAATGGAGATGTTTTAACAGAGGAAACTGGGGGGTTAACCTCAGTCCAGCAAACTTTAGAAAAATATCTGAAATTAAATCACTTTGTAGGCTAGGCCACAAAGACACTGTCTCACAGGTTTCAAGGGAGCCAGAGACAGAAAGTCTTTACTAGGAAGCTTTCTGTATTAACTTTGGGGTGAACTAATTGCTACTCAAAGAAGAGTGCAAGTTTTTAATTGTTTTACAACCTCCAGAAGCTCGACACATTTATGCAAAGCCCTTGTGTGTGTTTTTTACAAGTAGGTGCTAAGTCCTGCCGACTTCCAGCAATGGAGGGTTTGCATGGGAACTAGAAGCTAGATGACCAGAAACTATGTCATTCTGCAAGCTATCTCAGAAGTGATATTTTTAGATATTGTTTTGAGAAGTCTCTTAGAAAGAGACTGAGCATTCTGTATTCTGTCTTGAGCCTGACAACAAGAAGGACTACTCACCACATCATCTGCCTTGCTCTATTAAGTAAGTTATTAGGGTATAGTAATTCTCTTGGATTCAGTCAGGAATATAGTGAAGCTTAGTTTAGATATTGTTTTTCTTTATTTGTCTGAGCCTATTCTAAATTTGATTTTAAATGTTTCCTGTGATTTGAACTCTGATGTCACTGTGAATATATATTTAGTATTGTCTTGTTATTTTATTATTTATTATTAAATATATTTAAACCTTTCATTGTGGCTGACCTTTGTAGAGATATTTAAGTTTTGAGAGTGCTTGCATATTTATTTTGTGACACTGTGTGGCCACTCCAGTAGCCTTGCTCTTGGTCACACTACCATTTGTATTAATATTAATTTCACTCAGTATATTGGGTACCCTTGGAAGAGCCTTAAGGTAGCTAGCTAGGGGTTCTGGTAGCAGTAGTAACTATCTTTTAGTCTGTGTAAAAAGAGGTCAGTGGCAGTGGTAACTACCTTATGGTCTGGGTAAAAAGGGGGCATAGCTAGTAAACCTGTGCCAGCCTTTCCCAGGTGTGTATGTATATTTGCAAATCAAATCTCATAGGGCGTGTGTGTCAACTACTTGGGCAGGGATACAAAGCACCAGTTGGACAGAGATAGTGTTGGAGGACTTGGCATGAAAGCCAGGCTAAGGACTCAACTCTATAGCTGTGTCAGTGGGAAGACTTATTAGGGATCTAGAGAAATAGAAAAGAACTATCCCCAAACTGACTGTAGTCTCTGTGTGCTCTTAAGGGAAATTGCACTTGATGCAGAGAGCTGCATCTGGAAATACAGTGTGTATACCTGTTATCCTTCCAGTGAACATCCCCCACAGGTGCCAGTGGTGAGGATTGAGGCTCCTTGATTACTGATCCAGTGGTGGGTCATCACAGTGTGTCTCAGAGATTTGGATGTAAAAGAAATAAAAAATCTGGGCATCTTTACATTTGGACTTAGCTGTGTTAAGATAATGGGCCGGATTGACGAAACCTCCGTGTAAGACTTAATATGTCTTACTCGGAGGCTGCAGTTGTACGGTATGACGTCAGCATGCCATGCATATTCATGAGGGCATGCTGAATCATACCCTAGGCTAACACGATCCATGTAGGAAAGTAGGGGGCGTGTCTGAATGCCGAGTACTGCAAAGGGACACGCCCCCAGAAGAGTCAGAGGCCTGAAAGTAAACACCCACAAGCGAGTCCTTAGAAATGTCAAGGAACACAACACCACACATCCCCACAGACTAAACCCTACTGAAAATGTGTAAAACGTAAAATTCAAAAATGTTTGCCCGCATTTGCGCTCATTTGCAGGTATGCCCTTCGCTCAGCCACAGTTAGCAGACATTGAAAAGCATATAAGATCTACATATGCAAATTAAGCCAAGTAGCAATAGCGTAGTGGTAGAGACGTTGGCCAAAGAGGAGGTAGTCATGGTTTGAGCCCCCACAACATCATTCACCATTTTTATTTAAATAAGTATGAAACAATCCCCTGACATATATATATATATATATATATATATATATATATATATATATATATATATATAAAACTATAATTTAAGTAAAATGTAATGAAATGGGCCATGTATTTGTGAAGAAATCCTTCAGAATAATTTATAAAAAAAGGATTATAATTGCCCATTGCTGAGTAACGCTTTAGCAAGCTGAATATCAGTGCCCGTAGGTGAGCAGCGCTTTAACAAGCTGCATATGAGTGCCCGTAGGTGAGTAGCACTTTAACAAGCTGCATATGAGTGCCCATAGGTGAGCAGCGCTTTAACAAGCTGCATATGAGTGCCCGTAGCTCAGCAGCGCTTCACCGAGCGTAATATGAGTGCTCATAGCTAAATAATGCATTACCCAGCATAAGCCGTTTGCACGGAGCCACACAGCGTGCCAACATGCTTACTGGCGGGCAACATTGAGCAAGCTGTATCAAAGCCGCCTTTACAAAGACACACCTCCTAGCCTGTCTAGACAGTAGTAAAATAAAAAAGGCAATGCCAAGGGTCGAACCCGGGATACTGTGCACCATAGTCAAAGTACTGAACCATTAAGCCATGACAGTTGTACTGAGAAATACAGTATTAGCATATATATAGGAATGAATGAAAATAGAACCATGACAAAGCAGGTTTGCTTTAAGCTGATAAATATCCAAAATGGCCAATCAGAGATAAGTGCGGGAAAACCGGCATATATAAGCCCCATATATACACACCATAACTGATTGTGGTACCCATTTGCAGTCAGGATGGCAGATGCAGGAGAGGAAAATCACTTTAGAGCACAAAGGTGGGGTGTTGAGGAGTCAAAATATATGGTTTGGCTCCTAGTCCATGATCATGAAGCACAACTCATGCAGGGCCAGGTTCAATGGGGAGCGTATAAGGCAGAGGCGTGGAACCGGTTGGCACATGATCTCACCAGTGCCACAGGCATTCCGAGGACTGGTGAACAGGTCCGTCACCACCATGCAGACCTGAAGCGATGTAAGGAGGACCAACTGAACCATTGGATCCAGGAGGCCCGCCAAATGCCCAATGCCCCACTACTGAGTAAGTATCCATGTAATTACGTATATAAGAAATGCTATCCTAGCCTATAGTATGGAGAGGTATGTTCCAATATTCCTTCATTTATATTACAGCTGCAGGTGTCCGTTCCGTGAATCAGCGAGCCTATGCTGATAGGCTGCTGAGGTTGCGCCACCAGGCAGATTAGTAATTATTTAGCTGGTATTGTTATAGAATATAAGTGAGACAGATTGTAAAAGAGTTCATTGTTGTAACCCAGTAATAAAGGTGAAATAAGCCTAGAATAAAGATTCTGCTAGTATTGTAAGATTAGATAAGTGATGCAGCCTGGAAAAGAGTGTATTGCAATCCAGTAATAAAGATTAAACAAGTCTCAAATAGAGTTTCCACCTGTATTGTAATATCAGATAACTGCTTCAGACTGAAAATGAGTGGTAATCAATCAATAAAGGATAGACAAGTGTTGAATACATCCTTGTAAATTCTACCATATGAAATAAGTGAGTCAGCTGGAAAGGATTGTTGTAACCCAGTAATACATGTTAATAAAGCCTAGAATTAAGTACCATCCTGAAATGTAAATATACAATAAGTGAGAGAGTGTGAGAAAGAGAGTTTGAAGCTACCAAGAAAGCTGTAATAAGTCTGGAATAAAGGTATACTGCATTCACTATATAATGGAACGAATGAGACAGCCACAACCAAAGAGTGAAATGTTTTTAATAAAGTACAGAACCTGGACTGTGTCCATCCCACAATTTGGATATGTTGCTGTACCCTTGCATTATGGAGATAGTATGGTTGTAAGAAATGCTGAACATCCACAGTTGTCTAGACCCATATAAATCAAATGTAGCAGGATGTTGTACCTGAACACAGCCAGATATGAACATATATGAATAAAAATGGAATGTATATTAATGTAGCAGTAACATCCCCATCACCAACATTCCTAAGGTTTCATACAGGAAACTGTACTAATACATGTAGGGGATATATATCTGCATCTACTAGGAATGTACAGTATATGTATAGGTAGTGTAAGTTGTTAATGTAATATTTCTCCACCCTACCCTAGTTTCACAAATTATGCTATTCCACACCAAACTGGGTATGTGTATTCACAATTAATTCCCATGGACATTTGTCCTGTTGGTTCATACATATCTGCATTTACGTTGATGCATGTGCCCTGTTCACATATCCAAACCTGATGGCCTGTTGCCACCAATCAACCCTGCATGCTGTTGGAATGTGCACTGTTGTTCTAAATATGCATGTGTTATGCTTGCTGCTCAATGTTCAGAATTCATGGGTGTTTGGTTAATGGGAATACTGATGCATGCTGTTACAACTAATTTTGAATGGTGTTGTTTGTTACTAACCCAAAATGCCATAAAATACTGCTAAACATAGGACAACAGGGAAGGCGGGTTCCAGCAGATCCACCTCTCCCACCTCAGCTGGCGAGTGCACCTGGCACCAGTACCCAGGCCGGGACCACCTCCTCCAGTGGCCCTGTGCCACCTTCGGGTGGAAGTGCTGCAGGGGATGGGGCTCGTCCCCCCTCTGCAAGTGTGGTCGGAGGAAAGCCTCCAGTCACCCTCCATAGGGTCCGGTCTGTGGTGCGTAGTGAGATCAGGCGTTCTGTGACTGATCCCCTACGCCAGCTCGAGGCGAGAGTGGCGCATCTCACGGGTGTGCCTGCCCATCCTATCCAGCCCCCAGCACAGCCCCGGCCTGGGCTGTGAAGGCGCAGTGGTAACTGCCCATAGGTGGGGATCTCAGTTCCACTGTTGCCATCTGTGGGCTCATGGACTCGCGATATCCAAACATCCGTCCCCGTCAATTGTGTTCCCCCCCACATGTGTCATACTCTGCCCCTGTATGCATCTTGTTTGTCTTGTCTGTTAACCTCCCCAACCTACCTCTCCAAATATACCTACTTCCTGTACCTCACAGTCCACTCTCACCTGAAAAAAAAATAAAAAAAGAGCACTCTGTTCCCACAAAAAAATTACGCCCCATACATAGCTGCCCAATTCGCACACATGTCCACTGGACATGTAAACTGATAATTCTAATTGGCAGTACAACATGTTTTGTTGTCCTCACCCCTCTCTCAGGGGTAGAAGGTTTCAAATTTCGCACCAAATTTCAAACATATGCACAGCTGTTGCTGATATAGAAATGGGCAGCTATAGACCTTCCCTACACCCATCCTGCACATACTGAGCTGGTTTCCCTACTGTCTTTCCCTCTTTCTGCCCCCTTTTTCACCACTTTCCTATTTCCCCATTTTCTTTTCTTTAAAAGAAATTAGCGCGGGTGTTAGCGGGAGTAAGCACGTTTAAGCAGTAGTCAGCAGGTGTGAGCTTGTGTGCGCTTACCTAAGCGTAGATAAGCGTAGCTAAGCGCCACGCAAACTCACGCAAACCCGCTTACAACTGCTTAAAAGTGCCTTAGTCACTCTGTATGACAAGGCCTGTAGTCTGCTCATCAGCAAAATAAAATACCCCTGTCAGTTTCGAATCCCAGACCTTGGAAACACTACTCTGCATGAATTACCACTGAGCCATAGCAGATATACAATAACTTGGTGCTGAAAGAAATATATCATGAAATCCAAGGAGTGAATGTGAAGAGAAAATAGGAAGGCCATTACACAAAGCTTGTTCTGTGTATCTTTACTGGCAATTCTTGTGGAATTGCATTACATTAGTGTGAGAAGAGAAACAGCCATGCTACTAGGTAATAATGTTACAGTAGTACCTTGCAAACCCCACACAGTATCAGAGCAGGATAAACACCACCATATTTGAATAGGTAAGAGGCCAGACCTCCCAACTGTGACTGATTTACAGGGATGTCCCTGATTTGCAAACAACTGTTACCTGTGCCCCACTGACTCCCTGTGAAATGTACTAACAGTAGGCAGAAAGGTGGGGAATCCCACGTAATGGTAACTGTCAATAAGTTAAAGTAGACACTACTTGCATGTCAGAAATGGTGTAGTAATACATATGCTCAAAATACCCCACAGTCACAACTGCAGAATATCTGAAATATATCACGGGTGTATCCCACTGATATGTACCTTTCCTCGAGGCTGGTCAAATATATACCTGAGAGTATCTGAGGCCTGCAAGTGTCAGAAACACACAGGCATATCAGCCTGTCTGCTGTTACATACTCTGCGAATAGCTGTAGAATTACTTCCACAAGCATGCCCTTATGTAGGAGTACAACACAGAAATATCAAAGGGTGTAGCCATCTAACATACTAATGACAGTATAGCAGTTCACAAGCACTGCATGTGCCTGACATTCATAATTGTTAGTACAATATACTTAGTTGTCCTCACCCCTCTCTCAGGGGTGGAAGGTTTCAAATGTCACAGCAAATGTCAAACATATGTACAGCTATTGCAGTTAAAGAAATGTGTAGCTATTGACCTTCCCTACACCCAGCCTGCACATCCCTAGCTGGTGTCCCCACTGACTTCCTGCTTCCTGCTTACAACTGTTTAAAAGTGCCTTATTCACTCTGTATGACAAGGCCCTAGTACTGCTCAGCAGCAAAATAAAATACCCCTGTAAGTGTCAAACCCCAAACCTTGGGCTCACCAGACTGCATGAAGTGCCACCAAGCCACAGCAAACATATAAGAACTTAGTGCTGAAAGAAATATATCATGCATTACAAGGAGTGAATGTAAATGGAAAATAGGAAAGTCATAGCAACACATTCCAGTAAAGACAAATATCAGGCATTCAAGGAGTGAATGTAAAGGGAAAATACAAAAGCCATAGCAACACATTGCAAGAACTACTGTTGTATGCCAGTTAATCCTCAAATCCCACAAGTAAGTACATACTCCCATGTAAACAGTGTTAGCATTAGCAGGTGTGAGTTAACATACACACTGAGAAGAGTGAACTGGAAGAAGCAACAGTCAGGTTTCAGTACAACATGCATTTCAGTGGCTACAACACAGCGTTAGATATGAGAGATATACCAACCTTCTGACTCACACCACAGTGTCCACAGCAAACCAACATGGTCCCCACCTTGCAAAACTGAAAGGCCTATGCCTACCTAACCTATCATTTTATAGCAGTGTCCTGAAATCACAGTGAGAACTGCAATTACCACACAGCAGGCTGCATGCAATTACTAAATGCTGGCCACCAATTGGTGCAGAGGCCATCACATGCACATGTGCAGATACCTACAAAAGCAGCCTGTACTGCCAGTCCACACATGCAATAATATAATTGCAGCAACTGGTGGGAGAGAGAGAGAGAGAGAGAGAGAGAGAGAGAGATAGAGATAGATATAGATAGAGTCAGAGACAAAAAAAAAAAAAAAGCAAGCCAGCAAAAAAGCCAGCAAGCAAGGCAGTAAGCAAGCCAGCAAGCAAGCCAGCAGAAAAAAGCTGTCAGTGACAAAGGTAATATAAACTACATAATCTAATAATCTACATACTGTGAACCCTCCATATGTGTTAGCAGTCTGTATCTATATGTATATGCAGATGTGCATAGGGCAAGGGACATACTGCAACTGTTAGTGAAGGCTGGACATACATATGTAGTTGAAGGTTGCTATGTGCACATATCAATGTAGGTTGTAGTGTGTGGCATTGAAAACAGCATGCAGTGCAGGTATATGTCATGTGGTGGTGAACTTCTGTGGGACTGAGCCAGTGAGGCCTGCTACAGCTATACGGCCTGAGGACAGCATAATGCATTATGCACAACACTGTGCAATATCATTACAGAATGGTATGTCTCACAACTGTTTCAGAAGTGATATTCCCACCATGAAAGGTGGGCAGTCTATGTGCCTACATGTGCATGTATATGTACAGCAATGGATGTTTAGAAGTGTGTGTATGTATATATATATATATATATATATATATATATATATATATATATATATACATACATATATATATATATATATATATACATATATCTATATATATATATATATATCTATATCTATATATATATATATATATATATATATATATATATATATATATATATATATATATATATATATATATATCTATATAGATAGATAGATAGATATAGATATATATATAAAGAGATAGTGAGAGAGGGGGACATGGGGGCAGATGTACTGCAACAGGTGCCTGGTACCCAAGGCATGGACTGAACACCAGTGTTGATACTGCAGTACCATACCCCATTCCATAACATGTTACCCACTAACTACCACATAGGTGGTTGCCCGCCTACCACTGGAGGTGTCAGAAGGTAACATGGGACACAGGTGTACAATAGCCTCCCCTTTGATATCTACAGTGGCACACTAGTCTTGTAATCCCCGTACATGGCACGTGTCATCACAAAAGGTGTGTCAGCTACTGAAATGTAGGTCAGTGTACCCCTCTACACCTCACAATGTCCTATGCAGTATGTACCTCCCATGAGAACTACAGCAAGTGGAAAGGCCACAGACTTACCTAGCAAAGACTTATAATGCCCTCAAACACATTCCCTATGCAGACTGACTCTCAAAACCACAGCTAGAGTGCCTTGCATACTTCCTACACAGAGGTTACCACTGCTGGACATACACAGTTCATAGATTCATAGGTTCATAGGTTCATAGGTTCATACTAGGCTATCTGCCCTAGGGCATTTATAAGCCTAGCCAGAGTGTGTGTGGCTTTCACCACCCCTTAGGATGAGAATACTATACCCATTAGTTTGCTGTGCCTCTGTCCAGCAGTGATACAGAGATGATTCCCGGGGTAAACCTACGATCTCCCATCCACTCGTCAAGATTTCTCTTGAACAGAGTCAGTGAGGGGCTCTGCCTCACATGGACTGGGATTCTGTTCCATAGTGTAGGAGTCTCTGGGTGATGAATCTGTCCCTCCAGCACGTCCTATTTATATCCGTGTTGAGGTTTAAGTCTCTTGCTCTCGTGGCTCTGGTGGATTTGGATTTTTTGAGGTGGAGCATGTCCATTAATTCCGGGTTGGACATGGCCTTGTATGTCAGGCACAGATCACCTCTGAGCAGACGGTATGTGACTGAATAGAGCTGGAGTTTCTTCAGTCGGGCATTGTATGACATATGTTTGAGCCCCTTTATCCTTTTGGTGAGGAACTTTTGGGGTCTTTCCAACTGCTGCAGGTGTCGGGTAAGGTACATTCCGAATGGGGTGTTGTACTCAATCATTGGTCTGATAAGTGAGTACAGGGGTACAATGACCTCTCCTGATCTGGATGTGAATCCCTTCATGATAAGGTGGGCAATGTAGAAGGTCTTCCTAACCACTTTGGCAATGTGAGTGTCAAAAGAGAGGTTACTGTCAACTTGGGTCCCCAGGTCCCTGATAACTTCTTCCGTGTTTAATGGATTACCACCTATGTGGTAATTAGGGGTTACCTTGTTTTTCCCAAAGGGTATGACTATACATTTTTTGGCATTTAGCTTAAGGCCATGGCTCTGGCACCAGTTATCCATTTCTATGAGACCTTTCTGGAGGATGACTGTGTCTGATGGAGTGTCAATTATGGTGCCCAGTTTGCAGTCATCTGCAAATTTTGTCAGCCACAATCCCCCTATGTTTGCCTGCACTTCAGAAAAATAAATGCCGAACAAGAGGGGCCCAGGACTGAGCCCTGTGGGACACCTCGTGACCGGCTTAGAGTCTGACATGGCACCAGCAACTCTAACCCTGTGTGTTCTGTCCTTGAGCCAGTTTGCAACCCATCTTGTGACATATGGGTTTACATCTAAGCTGGTGAGCTTTTCTATGATGCCCGAGTGGGGTATTGTGTCGAATGCTTTTGCTAGGTCAAGGTAGGCTGTGTGAACTGCCTTACCCTCATCAATGGCCTTAGTGACTGTTTCGAAAAAGTCGACCAAGTTCAAGAGGCAGGATCTGCCCTTGACAAAGCCAAATTGGGTAGGATCCAGTGTCTGTAGGTCCCCAATGTCTTTATTTATGAGTTCCATTATGATCCTCTCCATAGCTTTGCAGACAAGGCTCGTCAAGCTTATGGGGCGGTAATTTCCAAGGTCCGTAGAAGCGCTGAGTACATGTCTCTGGCCTCACACCAAGGATACCAACTACCATGACAGACACAAACTCACACTAAGCTATCACACCTTTACAGACCTTGCACACAATCAGTGTCACACTCATTCAATGTCACATACCAGTTGGCCAACCACCATGGCAACACCTCACAATCCGTCCAGCCTACATGACCTAGAGCCCTAATCCTTGTCACTGCACTAAACAGCACAGGCTGGAGGTACAGGTTTCTATACACAAATATGCCATACCCTGGAGTAAACCACCCAGCATTAACAAACAAGGCTCCTTATTAGTAGATGTCATACATACCCCTGATGAATGTTATGGAGATAGGTAATATGCCCTGTGTGTCACCTCTGTGTAACCGTTTCACAGGAGCAAGTAAAATCACATTACATGTGTCCCAAAGGGCAGGGAAGCATATGGCTAGGCTGCCCTAAGCCCAGGGCCAATAGCATAGTACCTACCTATGACACAATGGACACACACATGTACTCAGTGCAATACCAGCTATGTGACATTGAATGAGTGTGACACTGATTGTGTGCAAGGTCTGTAAAGGTGTGATAGCTTAGTGTGAGTTTGTGTCTGTCATGGTAGTTGGTATCCTTGGTGTGAGGCCAGAGAAAGATGTGTCAGTTATCGGGATGCAAACATAGTAGATTGGCATATGTTGTGCCATACTTCCCTGTGTACGACTGCAGTGTCCCATCGTAGGCAGAAGCAATACATGTATGCTCAGTAAGTGGTACTACTGTTGAATCCAGCTCACATATGAACTGTTGTACTACCTGATGTAGGCCTAAACACTACTGTATGGTGTATGTTCACATTCCCTGGTAACACTGTCTGGTGTGTTTCCTGTAGTCTGCACAGATTACATACCTCATGCATAGGTATCTGTAAGTAGGGGCACACAGTACTATAAGGTACACAGTTAATGTTCATCTGTGTTGTCATACATTTGTGTGTTGTATGTATGTGTAATGTGTGTGTAATGATGCCTGTACCATGGCCGCAATCACATGTGTGTTACAGGGTATGTGTGTGTACCTGGCAGCATGTATAATCTGTGACAGCAGTATGCTGGCTATAGTAACAACTGTGCACATATGTCAGGTAGGGGTATGGCATCAAAGACTAGGGTGGATTACCATTGAAACTGTAAATGTGCATTGCATTCATTGCAC
Source organism: Protopterus annectens (assembly GCF_019279795.1). Lineage (NCBI taxonomy): Eukaryota > Metazoa > Chordata > Ceratodontiformes > Protopteridae > Protopterus > Protopterus annectens. Next base: position 1,261,022,184 of record NC_056739.1, on the reverse strand, counting down.
GGGATGACAATATTCTTCATCCATTAGCTTGATACATAGCCCCAGTGTGAGGTTGTGCATTGTATCCCACATAGTGTGCTAAGTGCTTGTGTATACTAGTTTGTTGTATGGAGTGTGGCAGGCACTGTCAAACAGTTGTGGGCTGAGCACTGATATGTGGTATCGAACATGTGTATCCCCTGATAGACAGACAGATGCTATATGTGGCAGTTGATATCAGTACATTAGAATTTAAGTGTGCAACATGACTTGCTCACATATTTTTCTTTTCCTTCCAGGGTGATGGTGCATCAGCGAAACCCACCTTATACAGCAGCAGAGGATCAGGAGATCCACCAGAGCCTGGTGCAGAATTACTGTGTGCTGTTTTCCAGGACCAGCCAGAACCAGCATGAGAGGGTTGCACTGTGGCAAGATCTTGTCCATCGGGTAAATGACATAGGCATGCATAACCAGACATATGAGCAGGTACGCCATCACTGCAGTGATTTAATTAGGCATGTCTGGCAGCGTGCATCTGATATCCACAGACAACAGCTTGCCACAGGCGGTGGGGTACCTATCCACCCCCCCCTCACCAGTGTGGAGGAGCACCTCCTAAGTGTTGTGGTTCCAGGCCAACAACAGCAACATCCACAAACATGTGTCATCATGGAGGCCGGAGCCACCCAGCATGTTGAAATGGAGCGTGCAGGTAACATGCCATATCTGTAGTTGACTGTTCTCTGTACTGGTAGTTTATGCGTGTGTGAGATGTGTACTGTTTGTGTAGCTGTTAACCTGCCTATTCTTCTGCAAGATTGATATTCTGAGCATAATCTGTACACCTGTGAAAGCCACCTGTTGTACTACTGTACTTTATCATACTCACAGTATCAATGGCACAGTTGTGGCCACTGGCAATCACTCTCATATTTTTGCAGGTCCCTCTGGAATGACAGCAAGGCAGCCAATCCATGCTGGTGAGTGTGTAATAACAATACTATTACTAATGACATGTGCATGTCATATGGAGGTGTAGTCTGTGCACATGTAACACACCTACTCATAATGCATGCTGTGCATGTTTGCTGTGAGACTATCCATATCCCATTATTCTCAATAGCTGCCTCACTCACATGCAATACACAGAGCATGACACACATGTGTGGCAACACAGTACTGGACATTGTATAGGCATACCTGATATACATGTACACAACACACACATGTTTGGCATACACACTACACCTTAGCCTGCTACACATTTCCAATTATGACACCTGCTGTATGGCCACCCTTCAGTATCCCACTTATCATCTATGCAGCACACATAATATACCTTAGGGGTAGAGGCCTATCATGTCTTTGTACAACAGTCTTGAACAAATAATACAATCATGTTACGCAATGGTCACTATTGTCCACCTTACAAACCCATGTAACAAGTGGCTGTGTAATTGTGGATGTAGTCATGTTACTGCACGTCAGGTACAGCATGCTAGCTGCCTGTCTGGCACACATTATTATTGTTGACTGACCATAAGAAGCACGTTGATCATGGCTCACGTTACTACACCACATTCAGTTCCGCCGACCACAAAAGTACACATAGCAGTCATTGCGTAGCACCGTCATGTGGTGTGTGTGTGTGTGTGTGTGTGTGTGTGTGTGTGTGTGTGTGTGTGTGTGTGTGTGTGTGTGTGTGTGTGTGTGCAAATATATGCACCCACAGCTTGTAAAACTTGCACAACATTATGTCCATGCACACATTGTGTCCCAGGGTGGAGACAATCACTGAACAACTACACACAAGCATCAAGTACACGTATACTGTTATTAACAAGGGCTGTCTACACTTGCACTGCATGTTTCTGTGAAACACATAATCTGCATGCTGACACGTGTGCAGTGATGTTTTCCTTGTGATACTGTCACCCACCCTAAAACAGTATTGTGTATGTGTTGGATTGCAGGTGTGTCTGTTTGTATCTGCTGTACTGAGGAGTGTGCCTCTGTGCTTGTGTGCCTGTGTGCCTCTGTGCTTGTGCACCTGTGTGCATGTGCGCCTGTGTGCATGTGTGCATGTGCGCCTGTGTGCATGTGTGCATGTGTGCATGTGCGCCTGTGTGCATGTGCGCCTGTGTGCATCTGTGCATGTGCGCCTGTGTGCATGTGTGCATGTGTGCATGTGCACCTGTGTGCATGTGTGCATGTGTGCATGTGCGCCTGTGTGCATGTGTGCATGTGTGCCTGTATGCATGTGTGCATGTGCGCCTGTGCGCCTGTGTGCATGCGTGCATGTGTGCATGTGTGCATGTGCGCCTGTGTGCGAATATCATGTGCACATTTGTAAACTGTGTTTCCTATCTTCCTCTCACAGGTTCTGATGTTGCTCTGGTGGACTGCAGCAGGGAACCTGAAGCCACTGCTGGGGATAGCGATTATGATGATACATGTGTAATGGCACAGGGAGGTGTGACAGGGTTTGTCGTTGGTCAGCCAATTGACACTACACAGCAGTCAACCCCATCAATGCTCACAGTCATTCTGCCTATACATCCATTGTCACCAATGTCCATAGCTGAGGGACAGCATACAGTGGGCATTGACCAGGGTAGTGTGGTATCATTGGCACATGCATCCCCTCACAGCAGCCATGGCCAGATTCCTGACATGGTACCACACAGGCAGATGTCCAGGGGTTCTCGTGGTTGCATCCGTGGTCATACTGCCCCTGTCAGACGTGCCCACAGAGGTGTTTCAACCTCAGCTATATTCCGGGCTGTAATGCAGGCACAGGCACGTATGGAACGGTACACCAGACAGGGTCTGAGGGAGCTTAGAGCACATCGCACCGCTATGAATGACACTATGTGTGACATTGCGTCTGCCATCCGTAACATCAGCGAGGTCATTGATAGACGTTGGGGGGACACATTAGATCTCTTCCACAACTACAGGAGCCAGGACAGTGCAGGACGGTTGAGGCATTGACGTGGACGTATGCCCGCAACATTATCAGCTGGCAGTCATCGCAGATGACAACAAACCCTCAGCCGCTCCCATAGTGCCAGTACCAGCCCCAGCAATGCTGGGTCTGTGCTGTCATTAGACCATCCGAGAAGACCACGTGCACGTGGCTCTGGACAGTCCCAGCAGGGACATGTGTCCAGTCAACAACTCACTGCTTCTGATGACAGTACCCAGTCTGGCTTAGTACCTGATACTGTCCATAGCACCCCTGCCAGGCACAGGTACCGTGTCCGTGGCCAGAGACAGTGATCTGTATGACCTGGCAGGTACAATCTGTGGCTATCCACAAACACCCATATATGACAGCCACGTGGTGGAACTGTGTGCATGCATACACACACACATAATGCTAACACCTATGGCTAACACATACACACACATTGCAGCAACATTGCCCCATGTGGTACTGTTGTCCCTCACTAACACACATGCACATACATGTCAATTAGATGTGGCAATGGCAGACTCTGGCAAACCAAGTACACACCCTGTGCATATGATGAAACTGTGCCACCTCCTGCCATCTGTAACATTGATGCAGGAACAGGGTAGCATGGTGCTGATGCACAGGGTGACTACATAGCACTTTAGTAATATTATCATGTTGTTAACAGTACAGTGTAATGATATTGTTGTGCATTACCTATGTTTCTCATTGCAGTTTTGTATACACCAGTGTTAATTCCCAAAGTGTACTGTCTGCACATGTGCCACATGGCTGTTGTGTGTACCTGTGCCTGCATGTGTTGGGGTGTGGACAGTACATGTGTGATATTTGCAGCACTGAGTTGCAGGTGTACATTTGTGAACATGGTTAGCATGGAACATGACATGGTTTGACAGTATGCTGTGGGTGATATGGTTTCCAAATGTCAATGGTCTGCATTCTGATAGTATACACAGCTTACATAGCCTGACATTCAGTGGTCATTACATAGTGTCTCTACAACTGATACACAGATGTAGGAACCTGGTGTCAGTGATATCCCTGCAGTACTACACTATACCAGTAGCCATTCTTACTGAGCCACACACATCCCTGGGAGCAATACTCTTTGGCATATAGCAGTCTCACGTACATGCAAACACACTACGGATATGTCCATCCATGACTGCAAATATATACAGTGGCCTACAATGCATTCTACACATGACACACCTAACCACCACAAGGGTATCATATGGACAGATACCTGTTTTCCAAGCCATGCTGTATTGCTGTAACGCAACTGTGGCATTGGCATCGGCATGTAGTTAACATAGTATTCCAACAGTACCATGTAGGTGGTAGCACCCATCATGTAGAACGGGTAATGGTGTGTACATGTGGACAAGTGTTATCTTGTCTTTCCTGTGATATTCACATTTCCAAAGGTATTCTGCAGTTCCTCGGTGTATCACCTAAGCAAGAAGGTGTCTGTATGCATATCGGCAACAGTTACCATACACCTACACTGGATGCCCATCACTCACAGACTTTGCTGTGTTTTAACATGTCTGACATATACTCCAGACATGAACCCTCACCCACATTAATCTGTCAAAGCTTTCATGGGTGTGTGTCACATAGTTGGCCTAGGACACAGATCACTGCAGTAGCCTGCACTGTCACCAACATACATGTATGGCCTAAGGTCTGGTAAGCTGTGGCACATGCTGGCAAAGGTAACAACTGTATTCATATGGGGCAGGCTTCACACATAGGAACTATTAAAGGTCACAGGTACATATCTGTATGTGGCACACACATACCTGATGTGTGCATTGAAATTACTGTTATAATAATATGTCATACAATAATAAAAGCAAAACACACAACACATTGACAAACTGTGTGACAAACGCACACATGGCATTTGTAGGATTCAAACCCCTACCTAACTATGTTATGATACTTGAGAGAGACGCAATAGCGCAGCACGCTATTCGCATTACTGGATGGTTTCCCTTCTCCTGCTGTATTTATAGGGTGCTGACATCATCAGTCTTTCCAAAGAAGAATGTACATCTTTAACTATCCCTCAGTATGAGGGATAACAATATCTGTGCATTAACAGATGCCTAGTTCAGGGTCACATATGCACACTGGCACTGCCAGGTTATGTTCTATAGCATGCTTCATGACCACAGGACTTGTAACACACAACACAAGTAGGGGGTGTATCCATATACATCACAGATACACACACCTCTGGATTGGTACCACTGCACTAAGCATGACAAGCCATACATATACAACTACCATTGTGCAAAACTGCCTTTTGGTTTGGTGTGTAGTTCAGACCATCCCCCCATACCCAGTAACCACACACGGCTTTCCTGGGAACAGTGTAGTATATGCAGGTCTTCACACACACCATTATAGTGGTTGACTTTAGGTACACAAATATTGACTGGGGATACTACTCAGGCCCTCAACAACATCACCCTACAGCCACTACAATTTGTGAATCCATGTGCTATGGCACAACCAGTCACCACACCCACAAGGGGGAATACATATTGGACCTGATCATCACCAACATGGGGACTCTATGTTCCACACCAGAGGTAGAACCATCATTGTTAAGATCAGACCATAAACAACTTTCCCTGGACATCCATATCCTGTCCCCACCCCCAGCCAAGGAAATCACTGTAAAGAATTTCTCAAAAGCAGACTTTGCACTTGTGAAGACTGGGGTGGAATACTTCAAAGGCCCCGTGCTGGAGGATAATACAACCCAATCTGCAGAATCCTTTACAAACGCATTGTATGAGCACCTGCAGGTATGCATTGATCATGCTATCCCAAATAAAACCATGACTCCTCCAAAACAGGAGACCTGTCTGGTTGACCCCAGCCATATATAAGCTGTACAACAGAATGAGGAACCTACTACATAACAGAGCAATATCCCACAGACCCACATAGATCATAACCTCTCCTTTGCTAATCACATTGACAGAGTCATTGCAAAGACCTTTATATAGCCCTCCTTATCACATGGGTGTTTGCATGTAGATCATGGGAGGTCATTGTGGCCCTCTACTAGTCACTCATCAGGCCCATGTTTGACTACAATGCCCCTTTTGGGGTGTACCTTACCCAACACCTGCGGCAACTACAGTGAACACAACAGTACCAACCCAAGAGGATCATGGGCTACACACAGATGTCCTATGCAGCTCAACTAAAGGATCTCCAGCTCTACTCAGTTGCTTAATGCCTACTCAGAGGTGATCTATGCCTGACGTACACAGCCATTTCAAACTCAGAAGTAATGTACATGCTCCACCTCATAACATCCAAGACCCTTAGAGCTACACACTCCAGGGACTTAAACCTCAGAACAAAAATAAATAGGACATGCTGCAGGGACAGATTCATTACCCAGAGGCTCCCCTCACTCTGGAATTGAATCCCAATTAAAGTTAGACATAGCCCCTCACCAGCCCTCTTCCAGCGAAATACAGCCGCATAGATGGGAAATTGCAATTTCACCCCTGGGATCTCCACTTTGTCCCTGCTTGACAGAGGCACAGCAAACTAGCCTTAAAGGGTGCCTTCTGTGACCTACTTTACAGAGGCATAGTAGGCTACTCTACTGGGGAGGTGGACGTCAAATACACTCTGCCTAGGCTTATGAATTCCCTAGGGCAGACAGCCTAGTATTCACCTCTGCACCTATGTTTATGTTCAGGATGCACAATATTTGTTGCTGCTACTGTTTGCAGGTCTTTATTGCCATAGCTTTCCCAGTTTCTATGAACAACTTGTGCATCTGCGTAACATGTTTGATCATGACAGGGTTCCAGTATATTAATATATGTGTCTGTTGTCATTTAACTGTGTGCACAGGGTGGATTGCTGGATCGAGGGAGGTTCCTGGCTTAACACATACAACTGCCAGATATGTGTGACTGACTGCTATACTCAGACATGGCCTAAGTGGGTGAGCATGCCCAGTTCAGGCTTTCCATGGTTTGTTGCCTGACATATGTCTCATTTATCCGTGTGTGTGAGCATGCCCAGTGTGACCTTTCCATATGTTGTGATCTGGAGTCCACTACATTTCTGGTTGTGTGTGAACATGACCAATATTGACATTTATACTGTGTGTGTTGGAAGTCATGTTGTGTTCTTACTGCCAGACTCCTTTGTGTCATAACTCAACAGGGATTATGCTGTGCCTGCAGGGTTTCCATGTGATAGTTTGCAAAGACTTGGCAACATTCTCTCATACTGGCTGAACACTGCAATACTGTCATGGTGTACTGGTTCAGTACTTTCACTATGGTGCACAGTATCATGGGTTTGAGTCCCATCACTGCTTTAAATTTTCATACTGAGCAGACCAGACTGGTTAAAGGCCAGCTGGGCAACTATGAGCATGTTGCATTTTGTTCAGCTATGGCCTACTTAAACCAGGCTTGTCCGACATTGCTGTGTATTCACCAACTTGGGTGGACATTGCCAAACATTACTCCACATTGACCACAGTTGTACTAGTTGGTGTGTGTGATTCTGTTCATAGGTTCATACTAGGCTATCTGCCCTAGGGCATTTATAATCCTAGCCAGAGTGTGTTTGGCTTTCAACACATATTTTAAGTGGAGCTTGCCATGACATTTTTCAAGGTTGGTATACTGTGCCTCTGTCTAACAGTGACATAGAAGTGATACCCAGGGTAAACCTACAATCTCCCATCCACTCATCAAGCTTCCTCTTGAAGAGAGTCAATGAGGAACTCTGGCTAACCTGGAGTGGGGGTTTACTCAAGAGTGGGGGCAGCATCTGGGTTATGAATCTGTCACTCCAGCATGTCCTATTTATTTCAGTCCTGAGGTTCAGGTCTCTTAAGCGCGTAGCTTGATGGGATTCTGAGTTTCTGAGGTGCAGCATGTCCATTGATTCCAGGTTGGACATGGCTTTATACATCAGACACAGATTGCCTCTGGGCAGGCAGTATGCCACTGAGTGGAGCTGCAGTTTCTTTAACCGGGCAGCGAATGGCATGTGTTTGAGCCCTTTGATCCTCCTGGTGAGGTACGTTTGTGGTCTTTCCAGCTGCTGCAGGTGTCTGATAAGGTACATCCCACAAGGGGCATTGTACTCAATTATGGGCCTGATGAGGGATGAGTTAAGAGGCACGATGACCTCCCCTGATGTAGATGTGAGTACCTTCATGATTAGGTGGGCTATATGAAATGTTTTTCTAAACACTTTGGCCACGTGGTTATCGAATGAGAGATTGCTATCAGCTTGGGTCCCCAGGTCCCTTATCACTTCTTACATACTTAATGGGTTACCACCTATGTGGTAATTTGTGGGCACTTAATTTTTGACAAAGGGGAGGGCTATACACTGTTTTGCATTTAGCTTGAGGACATGGCTCTGGCACCAGTTGTCTGTTTCTATGAGGCCCTTTTGTAGGATGCTTGTGTCAGCTGGAGGGTCGATTATGGTGCCCAGTTTGCAGTCATCTGCAAACTTGTTCACCAACAGTCCTTCTGTGTTGGCCTGTACCTCTGAGAAATATATACCAAACAAGGGAGGTCCCAGGACTGAGCCTTGTGGGATGCCACTTGTAGCTGGTTTGGGGTCTGACATGGCTCCAGCATTTCTGACCATGTGGTTTCTGTCCTTGAGCCAGTTTGCAACCCATCTAGTGACATAGGGGTTTATATTGAAGCTGGTGATCTTATCTATGATGACCAAGTGGGGTACTGTATGGAAGGCTTTTGTGAGGTCCAGGTAGGCTGTGTGGACCACCTTCCCCTCGTCAATGGCCTTGGTGACTGTTTCAAATGACTCAACCAGGTTTAAGAGGCAGGATCTGCCCTTAACAAAGCCAAACTGGGTAGGATCCAGTGTCTGTAGGTCCCCAATATGTTTATTTCTGAGGTCCATGATGATCTTTCCATAGCTTTGCAGACCAAGCTATTCAGGTTTCTGGGGCGATAGTTTGCAGTATCCATTGAGGCACCACCTTTGTGGAGAGGGACCACTGTTGCTGTACACTGCTCTTTGGGTACATATCCTGTGGTAAGGCTGAGATTGAACAGTGGTTTTATGTTTGTGTTCAATTCTTCTTGGGGTTCATGTTGGACTCAGCCCAGGACACTGTCTGGTCCCATTGATGCTGTGTGTTTTGCTTTGGAGAGGCTGGCTGTTACCTGAGCATCTGCGATGTCAGGGGGCCAGCACTCTGCTGGGATAGATATTTGCCCTTTTGGTGGGGAGGGGGGGTTTGCACTGAACCTGTCAGCTCAGATGTTGGCAATGTCTGTGGGTTGGTGTATTGTTTGTCATTTTGGACTACTTCTGAGCATATCTGGGGATTCCCACACAGGTTCCTACCATAAGTAAAGAATGCCTTGTGATTATCCTTGGTGTCCTGTACAATTTTTATCTCAAAGATGGCCTTAGACGATCTTATGTGTGGCTGTAGTTTTTCAATAATACTGATCAGAGATGCCTTCCCTTTTTGGGATTTTGATCTATCATATAGTAGCTTCCTCCTTGTATTGTATGGTTTGTTTATGGCTGGGGTCCACCGGACAGGATGCCTGGCTTTGGAGGATTGGGTCTTGGTTTTATTTGGGATTGCATGATCCATGCATTCCTGAAGGTGTTCATAGAATGCGTTTATAAAGGGTTATGAGGTCTGGGCCATATTTTCCACAGGCACAGGGGCTGTGAAGGATTCCACCTCAGTTTTGAGGAGTGTGACATTTGCTTTAGTGAATAATTTTCACTGTGTTTTTCTGGCCATGGGCAGGGATCGGGATGTGAATATCCAGTGAGATTACTCTCTGGTCTGATCTTACCAGTGAGGGATACACTTCTGGTCTTGGGCATAGAGTCCCCATGTTGGTGATGATCAGGTCCAGTATGTTTTCCTCTGTTGTGGGAGTGGTAGCAAGTTGTTCCATAGCATTTTGGTTTATAAATTCTGGGAACCTTTGGGCTAGGGTGCTGGGGCTAGGGTAATGCTCCCAGTCTATGTTTGGGTAGATGAAGTCGCCCAACATAATGGTGTTTGGGGAGACCTTCATATTTTCATGTGTTCTCCAGTCGGCCAAGTGTGGTTCCCCGGTTTAGGAGGGTGGGCTGTAGCAGGCTATGAACTGGAAGGCGGTTTTAGCCACTGTTAGTTGCACATGGCTAGTCTCTGATGCTTCATGCTGTGCCACCAACCTGGGGGTGTGGGTATCTTTGAAAAATATTGATACTCACCCTCCTTTTGTAGTTTGTTCCATGTTTTGCAGCTGTAAAGCATGGTATGTGGTGTAACCTGTTAATGCTAGGGTGCTCTTGGGAGCCTTGAATCAGGTTTCTGTTACTGCACAGATATCAACATTCTCCATGCTGAGGAGAGTTTGGAGTGCGTGCATCTTGCAGTTTAGACTTCTGGCATTGAGTAGCATTACTTATAGTTTCTTATCCCTTGTGATACCTATGGAGGTGGGTTTGTGTTTTGAGCCTTACCTAAAAAAGGCACTATGGGGGTGACAAGAGCCTTTGGCAATATCCAAAAGGCCACAGGTGATAGGTGAAATCCATCCCTAGCGAAGTATCATGTCTTGTCGAGCATGTCATCCCAGGCTGACAGGCATTGTATCCCCTTTCACTGACACCAATACTTAAGCCAATTGTTGTAATGGATAATCTTGTCTTCATATTGTGGCCTCATGTTTGGTGGGGGTAGGATGATACTCAAGGTCTTCAAGTTTGCATATACTACATGGTGGTAAATGCTGTTTAACACTACCTTACATTGTTAACACATGGCAATCATGCCTCAGGTGGTGCTGCAGGGCTGCCTATGTCATATGCACATACTGCACTCCCTATACATGTTTGGGAACAGGTAGTGTCAAGTTAGGCATCCCTTTTACTATATGTGTGAGTCAGAGAGAGGTATCATTTCCAGGGTTCCTACTGAGCCAGTGTATGTGTTATGCGTTGCCTCTTTGCCAATGCCAAGGCATACTGGGCACGCCTCCTTCTGCCTACTGGGGCAGGCTCAGGTTGTTCCTCCTCCAAGTTACGCTCTGCCTGTGATGGCCTTGGCACTGGTGGGGGTCTGTTTGGCCCAGGCCTATGCTGGTCCTGCTGCAGCTGTTTTCACAGAATCATATTATGTAGCATAGCACATACCATGACAATTTGGGTACATGTAGTTGGTGAGTATTGCAAGGCTCCACCAGATGTGTCCAGGCACCGGAACCGTGACTTGAGCAACCCAAACACATGCTCGTTTACATTTCATGTTTGTGCTTGTGCCTCATTATGGCATTCCTGTTCAGGTGTGTGTGCATTTCTGATGGGTGTCATCAGCCACGGCTCCAGTGCATAGCCAGCATCCCCCATTAAGTGACCATGTGGGATGTCCCCATTGGCAAATCTGGTACAGCTGTGTCAGATGCCAGATATGGGAATCATGGTAGCTTCCAGGGCAGCCAGCACACACATTCATTATTATGCCCTGGGCATCACACACGACCTGGCAGTTGATGGAGGGGAAGCCCTTGCTGTTAATGTAGGCCCTACCCTGCTCACCGGCTGGTGCTTTGATGCATATATGCGTGCAGTCTATTGCACCCACTAGCTCAGTGTATTCTGCTATTTGCTGGAAGAGACGCATATTGCTGGCCAATACCTCACAGGAATTGGGGAAATATACATGATCACTGACATGTGCTGACATGGCATCCAGGAACTGGTGCAGTACCCTGGATGCTGATGCCTGTGATATCCCCATCATATCAACAGTTGGTCTCTGAAAGGTACCTGTTGCTAGTATTATTAGGCAACACATACCTTGGTTTCCACTGGGATGGGTTCCCCTCTGTTGGTTCTGTGTGTGAGGCGTGGCCTGCACAGCTCAACAATTTGCTGCAGGAGGTCTCTGTCCACTCTATAGTGCTCCACTATCTCCAGCTCATGTAACCCCTGGTAGGTGACCCTGAGCCTGTACACTCTTCTCCGTCTCCTCACTGTGGGTTGTCCGGCAGCATTTGCATTGTCACCACCCTCAGCATGTTGTATATGTCACCTTATAACAGCAATGGCAGCCCCTAGCATTTTTTGTCTGAGTGTAGCTTTTTCTGTTTTCACTTCTAGTAGCTTACTCCAGTGTTGCAGTGTCTCTTGAGAGAACCAAACTGCACTGTTCTTTGCAGAGTTTTAAGTGCTGGGCTGGGCTAGTGTTCTGCCTGTGTAATTGCCTGCTTCTGATTGTTTGCACCTGCTAGCTCTACTAGTATTCCCTGGTAGCTTCCTACTATTTGTTGTGCTTCCTTTTTCCTTTCTGTTTCCTCGGGGGAGCAAAGCGCATACAAGCGGAAACACACTCACAGCAGCTCACACGCGCGCACACATGCTTAGACGGACTAAAACTTGCTTATTCAGGTTAAAACGCGCACACACCAGTGCAAACACGCTTACAGGTCTTCCGACAGCCTTATACATGCTTACTCCAGCTTAAACACGCGCACTCACTCTTCCACGCGCGCACTCTGTCTTACTTGAGTTTACAGGCGCGCACACATGCTCATACCCTCTCAGCAAGAAACTTTGGTGTTATCCACAGTATACATCTTCCATTTCTTGGCTTTCCCTGGCCTACCTGTTAACACACCTCTTTCCATGATGTCTAACTGATAGCTAACACATGCCACTGTGCTCCAATGAGCTTCACTACTTTCATACATACCCCCCTTGTGATGTCACCTATCACCTACTCTGTTCCTCCCCATATCCTACTCCTACACTCCACTGACTGTGCTCATTTGCTATGTAAAAGTGGATTCACTATCCTAACACTCATTTGCATAGGATTGCCTACTAATGCTTGGTTACATGTCTTAGACTGGGCTTCTCCCCTTAGCAACCCCTACTTGGTGGCCATGTTGTCTTCAGCCTGCTATTCCCTTACATTGTCATTTAACAATTTTCATAAATTCCACGTTTGTGGCTTTTATTGTCTTATTTTATGATTTTTATAGCACACCCCGTTTGTGCGGTGCTGCGCTGCGCTTAAACATCGGAAATTGCCGAAAAAAAAATTATTTTTATTTTAATTTTGCATCGGGGAAACTTTCCAATGGCCGTATATTTGGCCATTGGCATGCTTCCTCAACCATATGCAACCTTTATTTGGAGCTGACAAGGCTCCATTGTGCTATTTGCAGAACGGTACTCAGTTGTCAACTGAGTACATTTCTGCAGCTAACACGTCTCCTACTCGGACAGGTTTATGCTTCCTGGATCGCAAATTTACCTCATTTGCATGCCTTTCGGCTGCAAGTGAGGTAATTTGCATATCCCAGCCCTGTCCGTGTAGGAGACGTTTTAGGAGCTCTCTAACACTCCCCTACAGGCTGTTCCTGGATCGCTCGTCGGACATGATGGCTGCATGGAGTCTTACTCTACTCGTAGACTCCGTGCAAGCCATCGTAAATCCGGCCCAATATCTTAGCTGGAAATGTGCATCCATGCTGTCTAGCAAGCACTCATCAGATGTAGGACTGAAAAAATACAGTCAAGTATATAAAATGATTTAAATTTAATTTAGTTGCTGTTTTAAGAATAAAATAGGAAATGGCTCTAACAGAAACTCTGTATTCATGAGAAAAAAAAATATAGCAGATCAGCATAAGCAGTATAAAGTTCAGGAATTCTTATGAATGAGTTAATACCTGCCAGGGAAAGGGTATTCCATGTAAGAAATTAATTATTCTGTGTTATTTGGCTCAGAGGTAGCTGGAGTCAACTTGTCCAGGACAAAGTTCAAGTATCAAAGTACAAGATGATGGATCTTGTAGCAGATATCCTGTTTTTTTGCAAGGCTCAAGATCTCAAATACCACTTTCTTGCTTATGTCTGTGTTTAAATAAATTATTTATCTGAGACTGATGTGCAGTGTTCAGGGGAGTTGCTCCCTTCTCCAATGCTGTGCAACTGTATATAAATTTGGGGGCTTGGCAACCATACAGAGGGTGCAGCAGGATATGTCCCCTTATAAAAACACTTATTTTGAGCCGCTCATAACATATAATGGGTGATATCTGAGTTTTCACTAATGGATACAACATGAGGTGTGATCACTCATAGTGAAAGCTCTTGTAACTGTGGCCTCAGCAAAAATGTTTCTAAAGAAAGATTTGCATACTTTCAGTGAGAGCGAGAATCTTGGCCTTGATTAAAGTTAGAAATGGCAGCTATATGCAGTATGTCATATTGTTATACCATATGAATTGTCCCTAATCTTTATTATCCTACTCCACACATCTATTCTACTATCTTAACACATTTTATCTTTTGTCACTTTCTACTTTTAATACTACCATTAAATACATACCACCTATAATCTACATATTCCTACACCTAGCTATAAGATTCTAACTATATCTATCCTACCTTTAAGTTTAACTCTCTAATTCTACCTTCCCACTACACTTACCTTTCCCTTTTCCTACCCCCCAAAAAAGAATATTGAGCTGTATTGTTAAATATTTCTAACTGTTTGATTTGAGCTGTATTGTTAAATATTTTTGTTACTATATTGTGCCTTTTTATACGTATGTGCTGTTTAGATAGTTTTCTATATTATTTCACTTGCTTTATAAGTAATTGTTTCCTTACAAATTCATGTAATGATGTTTATGTAACTTGGAGCTTTTCTCCCCGGGCCTCCACTGAAAATGGGTCCAAAGCCCAGTGGACTTTCCTGGTCAACAAATGTCAATAAATAAATAATAAATAAATAGAAAAGCAACTTAGAACAGTTTCAAATATATCTATGAGGTATTCCAAGCCTGCACGAATATGACCAGAAAAGATATCCAAGTCCTTAGAGCTAGCAAACACTAAAAACTGTGACTCTATAAGATTTCCTGGACTTTGGGAAAAAGAGAAGAGAAGAGAAGGGAAGAGAAGAGAAGAGAAGAGAAGGGAAGGGAAGAGAAGAGAAGGCAAGAGAAGGGAAGAGAAGAGAAGAGAAGAGGAGAGAAGAGAAGATAAGAGAAGGGAAGAGAAGAGAAGAGAAGGGAAGGGAAGAGAAGAGAAGAGAAGAGAAGAGAAGAGAAGAGAAGAGAAGAGAAGAGAAGAGAAGAGAAGAGAAGAGAAGAGAAGAGAAGAGAAGAGAGAAGAAGAGAAGAGAAGAGAAGAGAAGAGAAGAGAAGAGAAGAGAAGAGAAGAGAAGAGAAGAGAAGAGAAGAGAAGAGAAGAGAAGAGAAGAGAAGAGAAGAGAAGAGAGAAAGAGAGAGAGAAGAGAAGAGAAGAGAAGAGAAGAGAAGAGAAGAGAAGAGAAGAGAAGAGAAGAGAAGAGAAGAGAAGAGAAGAGAAGAGAAGAGAAGAGAAGAGAAGAGAAGAGGAGAGGAGAAGAGAAGAGAAGAGAAGAGAAGAGAAGAGAAGAGAAGAGAAGAGAAGAAGAGAAGAGAAGAGAAGAGAAGGAAGAGAAGAGAGAAGAGAAGAGAAGAGGAAGAGAAGAGAAGAGAAGAGAAGAGAAAAGAGAAGAGAAGGGAAGAGAAGAGAAGGGAAGAGAAGAGAAGAGAAGAGAAGTGAAGAGAAGAGAAGAGGAGAGAAGAGAAGAGACGAGAAGAGAAGGGAAGAGAAGAGAAGAGAAGTGACGAGAAGAGAAGTGACGAGAAGAGAAGGGAAGAGAAGAGAAGAGGAGAGAAGAGAAGAGAAGAGAGGAGAAGAAGAGGAGAGAAGAGGAGAGGAGAGGAGAGAAGAGAAGAGAAGAGAAGAGAAGAGAAGAGAAGGGAAGAGAAGAGAAGAGAAGAGAAGAGAAGAGAAGAGAAGAGAAGAGAAGAGAAGAGAAGAGAAGAGAAGAGAAGAGAAGAGGAGAGAAGAGAAGAGAAGAGAAGAGAAGAGAAGAGAAGGGATGGGAAGAGAAGAGAAGACAGAGAAGAGAATGGAAGAGGAGAGAAGAGAAGAGAAGAGAAGAGAAGAGAAGAGAAGAGAAGAGAAGAGAAGAGAAGAGAAGAGAAGAGAGAAGAGAAGAGAAGAGAAGAGAAGAGAAGAGAAGAGAAGAGAAGAGAAGAGAAGAGAAGAGAAGAGAAGAGAAGAGAAGAGAAGAGAAGAGAAGAGAAGAGGAGAGGAGAGAAGGGAAGAGAAGAGAAGAGAAGGGAAGAGAAGAGGAGAGAAGAGAAGGGAAGAGAAGAGAAGAGAAGAGAAGAGAAGAGAAGAGAAGGGAAGAGGAGAGGAGAGAAGAGAAGAGAAGAGAAGAGAAGAGAAGAGAAGAGAAGAGAAGGGAAGAGAAGAGGAGAGAAGAGAAGAGAAGAGAAGAGGAGAGAAGAGAAGGGAAGAGAAGAGAAGAGAAGAGAAGGGAAGATGAGAGAAGGGGAGACATTAACCTCTCTAGCCCAAAAGGTGGGATTACTAATAACTGCTAGAAGTGCAGAAGTCAGGTGGTAAGCCACAGAGAGTAAGTGTCCTGTTGGAGACTGCCCAGTGGAATGGTCAACAGTCTTCATATAAGATTCAAAAACAAGGACTTCTCCAAAAATGATAGAGTAGAAGATTACAGCAGACATACTGTGACCAGTAATGAACCTCATGAGGATGATTTTGATTTTGCAGTTGTGCCTTCTCATCAAAAGAAATGGGGGGAATCATAGAGGAGTCCAGGTAGCTACTTGTAGGCTTGACTTTTCCTTGGGGGGGAGGCTCTTGGTGATAGGTTTAGAGAAAAGAGGTCTCTGCATTTGGTCTAGGCCAGTGAAGCAAGCAGATTACAATAGGGTTTTCCTCATTTTCAGAAAACCTTCCCTGCGGCCAATGTGCCGAGAGACCACTTATGGATTAGGAGCTAGCATCTGTTCAGCTTTTCTGCCAAATATTTAGGCTTCCCAGGGATATGGATGTGCATGAGAAAATGCTTGCTAGACATCTCCTATGTCCATAGTTTGGGCGAAGAATTAGGATCCCGCTCCCTTGGTAATGTACAGTGTAACTGCTATGATGCCTACCTGTGCAGTGAGAATTTCAAATGGGACAGAGCTTTGGAATGTTTCAAAGGACAGTTTCATTGACAGCCAAACACCTTTATCTATCAATTATTTGAAATTATCCCCCATTCCACTCCCAGGGAAGACATGTCTGTGGTGACCATAACCAAGGAAGAGGGACTGTGGAAGGGATTATTGATGAGAAAAATAAGTGAATCCTTCTGCCATGCCGAGTGATGCTTACAGGACTGAGAAATATGGATCTGATGCTCCAGAGGAGCCATGTTCTGAGATAATTAGACTAAAAGTTCCCACTGGTTAAAACTCATGCAGTTTCTTACATGAGGAACCATGAGCATTACAGTCACCATGAGACCTACCACCTTGTGTTAGAAATAAATGGAAGCTGTGGAGGATAAGATAAGAAACTCTGGCCTAAACAGTCTAAATTCTGTCCACAGGAAGCCATGCTCTGCATAACTTTGAGTCTAAACTGCAGTCTAGAAGGACGATCAGCTATGCATGTTGCATCTGTCATTTGGTCAGATTCAGTATTTTTTTCTTGTTCGGCCATGATATAAATATATATATATATATATATATATATATATATATATATATATATGTGTGTGTGTGTGTGTGTATATGTATATATATATATATATATATATATATATATATATATATATATATAGGTTCATAGGTTGGTACTAGGCTATCGGCCCTAGGGCCTATACAAGCCTAGCCATAACAATTACCTGGATATTTCTTCGCACAATATTTACTTCCCTGGACCCCTGTCTAGCAGGGTGACTGATGTGATCCCCGGGGTGAATTTCCTATCTCCCATCCAATCGTCAATTTCCTTTCGAAGAGGACCAAGGAGGCGCATATATATATATATATATATATATATATATATATATATATATATATATATATATATATATATATATATATATATATATATATATATATATATATATATATATATGTATCAATATAGGGTGCCTTCTGTGTGGAGTCTGCATGCCCTCCCTGCACTCAAGTGGGTTTCCTCCAGGTGTTTCAGTTTCCTCCCACATTCCAAAGAGATGCAGTACGTGGATTGAATACTTTAAATTGGCCGTAGGTAAGTGTGTGTGTGCATGAGTGAGTGGTGTGAATGAACTACTGCAGCTGGGCTAGCAACCCGGCAGTGTAAACCTTGGCTCGAGATGATTGTCATTGCGGAAGTGACACCCTGACCCCATGTGCAAAATGGGAAAAGGTGTTGAGGATGGATGGATGCGTATATATATATATATATATATATATATATATATATATATATATATATATATATATATATATCTTTAACATCTTTACTGAAGTATCACTTAAGACATAAGCAAACATGCATTTTATATAAAAGAAAACAAGACATATTTATATATTCCCAGTTGCAGACATTATACATATTATTTTGTATATTTAGCATCAATTCAGCATTACATAACTGGATCAATTCTTGGCTTCCCTTAAACCTCATTCCTCCTCCAGAACATTATTCTGCATGTGTTGTTTCCACAATTTCCATTTTTTCTATGAAGATTCATTCCTACCCTTTTCTAAAGATCCCACTTCCAGTTCTTTTATCTCTCTTACAATATTCAATACTTCAAACACAGTTTAGTCTTTGATTTCCATTTTTTAGAAACTTTTTTGACAGCCACCAGAATTAAACTTAACAAGGCATTACTATGTATAGGCAATGCAGATCATGTATCCATGCTCAAAATAAATAAATAAATAAATAAATACATTAAATAAAATAATTTCCTTACTGACACCAACTTGTTCACCCAATATTTCTGACAGAGTGCACTTTAGGGAATTTTTAAGTCTGCCAACTCATTACGCTCTCATAATATATGTTCCCAGTTACCTCTTTTTTCTTTCCTATTACAACTCCAACATTTGCCATCTTCTTGAGGAAAAATTCTTTGGAGGCTGATTGGGGTATAAAAATACCTATGAAAATACTTCCAAATACAAATCCTAAATCTTCTAGGCTGTGTTGCTTATTTGGGAGCCATACATATGTCCTCCCATTGTTTCCTGGTGAATTGCTTATTCAATCCCTCTTCACAATTTTTTCTAATCTCTGCTGATGGACTCCTATAGTTACTGTGAAGTATTTTAGATGCCCTACTCATTACCCATTTTTTAACAGCAGCTTCTGTTCTAGAGTCAACTAAAAACTCTACCAGTGCTGGTCTTTCACTTAGGATTCCGCTATTCTCTGTACCCCTAATTGCAGTTACCCCTATTGGCAAAATCTCCTTTCTCCATTCTCATGTTGATTTAGTTCTTAGACTACTTTCTGCTACTTTATAAATATAATATTCCATATGACTGTTATTATTCTCCTTAAGGATCTGCATCCAAAATGCCACTCTCTCCTTATTTCTTCAATTTTCCCACTGGGTCATCATAACCTCTTTCCACTTTGAATTACAGCTTTCTGCTTGTGTTATGCATATGAGCCTTAACTGTGTAGCTCTAAAATATCCCTTCAAATCAGGTAATCCTAAACTAACTTGTTTTCTTATAAGGATCAAAGTATCCCACTTGACCCTTGCCCTTTTCCCATCCTAGATAACATCCATCAACTCTTTATTAATTACTGTCCACACCTTCTCCTCTAGTTGATGAAAATATGCCTGACTTGTATATAAAATTAAAGGGACTAAAAGCATTTTTACCACTTGTATCTTGCTACCCATATTCAAAAACAAAAGCTTCCAGTTTCTCAGTTTTTCTCCCAACATACCCTTAGCTGACATAACAGAATCCTTTTAAATCCATACTTCTAAATACTTAATTTTATTGTGTCCCTATAAATATAATTCTTATATGGGTACATGGTTTATAGCTATAACCTTTGTTTTATCTTTATTCATATTATATCCCAAAAAGACTTGAAACTATTTCACAATGTTCCACAACACCGAGATGTCCTTTTATGGCTTTATGAGGTACAAAATAATATTGTCTGTAAATAAAGCCAGCTTTTCTTGATTACCTTACTAATTATATCCTTGAATTTCTAAGTCCCTTACTTTTGCCAATGGCTCTAAATATAATGCAAATAACAAAGTGGAAAGAAGACACCCTTGCCTGGTACTTCTGTTCAGACAAAAATCTTCAGAGATGAATCCTCTCTCTTTAATTTTTCCACCAATCCCTCATATTTCCTTCTAATTTTCCTTAGTATTGTATCAGGAAATGCAAATGCTTCCATTGCAATAGTCATAAAATTCCAGCTTCCTCATTCAAATGCTTTCTCTGCATCAAGACCCACTGACAATAGTGGTATTTTATTGTTCTGTTGATGTTATCAAATGTTTGCCTCCTTCCACAAAACCATATCTATCAATTTTGGCAAACCCTTTGCTATTCTTTTAGCTATTATGGATATGACCACTTTATAATCATGGTTTAAAATTGAAATGGGTCTCTATGAAGCTGGGTCTGATGGGTCTTTACCATTTTTAGCATTACAGAAACATCTTTCTTCCAGGATGTTGGTGCTTCCCCTCCCTTTAAAATACTGTTAAAATCTTCCAGATCTATATTACTTTCTTCCCTCCTAGCTGCCAAACTATCACAGGAATACCATCTTTCTGGGGGACTTTTCAACAGATTGATTATACATCAGTGTTTTTATCTCATATTCTCCTATCTTAACTGTTACTTGTTGAGTCTCATTTACCTCTCTCCTTGGCATACTTAAGTCTTCCATAAATTTTTCCATTTGTGGTCTTTTTTAATTTCCACATTTCTCTGTTTTATACAAATTTTTATAACATTTCTTAAATATCTCTAATATTTCTTTCCTTGTTATGGGCCTCCTATGTGGCAGGTCCTCTTTAAAATGTAATTTTGGAACTATAAGATGCCACATAAAATATCATAAATCCCCTAAATGAGAGTAAGAATGTTCAGGCCTAGTGCACAACTAGAAACACTGATCCCACCAAGTCCTGGTCAAACACTTTGCCACCCATTCATAAAGCAATGTTATATTGAAAAATAGTAACACGTTTTGACTTTCTAACTCATACAAAAAGTTTGTACCATAACAGAAGTATCCTTGTTGTAATATAAGAATGTCTATGTTTAGATCCAACTGGTTTCTTATGTAACTTAAGCCATTATTTCTGAGTAATAATTTTCCTTTATAACTTACAATGTTTAAAATGGTTTGCAGAAAGAGATCATGAAATACTCTATATGCAAGTATAATTTTACCTCTAATAAAATGATAACGTGAAGTATAGCGTTTTAATAATTTAGATAATTCAGAATAAATTAAGTTAGGGTTAAACAAGACTTTTTCATATGTTTCCTTTGCACTCTTCTTAAATTCATTATTTTCCTTTGGTATAAATGAAAAAGCAACTATTATATTCAAGAATGGGTCTTACAAGTTTTATAAAATGAAACAAAGCAATCTCTATTGTTTATCATCATAACCCATTGTTTCATGGCATGAATACTTATTGCCTCAGCATGTTTATCAAAAGAGAAATTATTACTAATAAGTATACTAAGGTCTTTGAGAAAATCAACTTCTTTTAAAATGATGACTTCAAATAAATATTACGATTGGGTTTAACTTTACAACAATACATAAGAGAGCATTTATCTGTACTAAAGCTGAAGCCCATTGATTCTGCCCAAGTTGTTAAATCAAGTAGTTGTTAACAGATATTGCATCAGTTTCATTTAAAATGATAAACCTGACTTTTAAATCAGTGACACATTGGTTGATCTAACATTGTTGTTAAATAGTATGGGCCCCAGGACTGAACCTTGAGGAACACCTGTAAATACTCAAAGTAAGTGCCTCTGATGGTGACCAGTTGATTTGTGCCAAGCAACCAACTCATTATCTGTTTAAGGATGTATGGGTTAATGTTAACCTTAACTGTAGCATTATATGTTACAACATGAGGCAGTGAATTGAAGGCCTTAGTCATATCAGGACACACTATTCCTCTTGTCAGTCCTTTTTCCATTGCTAAAGAGACAAGTTAATAAAATTCCAGTAATTTAGAGTAGAATTAGCCTTTGTTAAATTCATGCTGTAATAAATCTTATAACCCAAGATTGTTAAAATGATTAATAATATCAATAAAACAATATTCAAAACATTTGCTGTTAATTGAAGTCAAATTAATAGGTCTATAATTTTGTGCCTCATTTATTTTCCCTTTTATATAAATTGGGTTAAAGTGTGAAACTTTCCAAGAACCTGGTACCAAAGCAATATAAAATAGTATGGTAAACACTGGCTTTATAATAGGTACACGTACATCTTTTGTGTTATGTAAAAAAGTGGTAGGAGTATTGTCCAGGCCATGGACGTTACCCTTTGTATCCCATTCAATCCCTTTCTTGTACTGACTGTCAATAAATGGGCATGGAAAATTATCATTTATTTTGTTTCCAGGATAGAGCACTGATCTCCAGCAGCCCTTTGATTAGGCTCAGCCCAGGAGCACCATGTAAGTGACTTACTCAGTCACACAGTTAGGCAATGGAGGCTGAAGGAATCAAACCTTGCACCACTGGACCACAGGAAACAGCTAGCTAACAGCTCCTTAATCCTCTAAGTCAACTGCCAGATCTTATAGCTGAATTACAAAGCTGTGAGACAAACATTGATATGAAATATAAATTAAATTCATTCACAATTGTTTTATCACTAGTAGAGTGCCAATCATTTTTTAAATTTCTATTAATGTATTTATAAAAACTGTTATAATTATCCAAGTTTTTTCTCATACTGAAACATGTTATTTGCAATCTGCAATATCAAATATTTGCTGATTTTATTTAGCCTTTTTATTTATTCTTATTGGTTACTTTCGATATATCTTAGAGGCATTCCTTTTCTTAGCATATAATCTTTGCAAATTATTATTCCACCAATTTGTCATTTATTCTAAAATGTTTGGTAGACACTGTATTCTCTATGCTTTTTTTAATAAGTCCTTTTTAATAAATCTTCCAACATCTTGTAGCCAAATCATTCGTCTTTAAATTTCAAAAATACCAGAAACTGAATATTTACTAATACCTCATGCAATAATGAGTAGTTGATCATATTATAATTATACTTTTGTTTCAGTTGTGGTAAATATAAGTTATGAATATCAAATTCAATCACATTGTGGTTTTTAGTACCTACTGAAGGAATAACCTTTACATTTTGAATGAAAGTTATTACATTGGTTGAGATAACATACATACAGTATGTTACCACCCCTTGCATTTTCCAAAAGTAATTACTGTAGATTTTAATAAGAATATTTAGGAATTCCTTAGAATGTGCAGTTTTAGCACTAAGGTTAAACCAATCAATGTGTCTGTAGTTATCTCCTAATAAAAGGGTTTTGCCATTACTATTAACATTATTAATTTCTTAAGTTAGTCAAATACATCCAGTGAGGTTTTTGGTCCTTGTTAGGACTTCTATAATAGAATAATATTAAGAGGAATCATATCTTTACTCAAGCAGATGTCAAGCAATATACATTCCAAAAAGTTGTTTGCAAATTTTAATATGGCACTAAGCCATTATGAATCAAAATAAAAACACTGCCTCCTCTAGTTTGGTTAATTAGACATTCATATTAGGTGTTACCCAGCCTGGGTTACCTGGGATACCTCTATTGAGCAAAAGCTGGATGTAAAAAACAATCAACCGGCAAAACATCAGCTTAGAGTTGCTACACTCAGTGTTGGTTCACTGACAGGACAGAACCTGGAAGTGGATGACATGATGGTACAGAGGAGACATGACATCCTATGTACCCAAGAGACAACATGGAAAGACAATGCAGCAAATTCACTTGGTTTCAGATCCAGAGTGTCCAGAGAGGACATGCTAGAAATGGTGTGGGGATTGTGGTGAAAGACATGCTTCAGAAAGTAGTGAGGAATGTCATCAGAATTAGGGAAAGACGCTTGGCAATCAGACTCCAGTCTAATGATAAGATAGTATTCATAATCTTAACCTATGTACCATAGCAGGGTTGCAATAGCAAAGACAAGAGTACATTCAGACAGCAGTTGCTGGACCTACTAGATAAAGTAGGGCAACAGGAATTGGTGTTGATAATGGATTATCTGAATGCATGCATTGGGACAAACAGAACAGGATATGAGGACTCCCTGAGTCCACATGGATGGAGCAACAGGAATAAAGAAGGATAGGTCATGTTAGACTTCTCTCTGGCAAATGGCTTGATAAATAGCCAACACATGGCTCAGAAACAGAGATGAGATCACATACAAGAGTGGCCAACATGCAACTCAGGTAGACTTCCTCCTAGTAAGAAAAGGGCACTGGGGTAAAATCAGTGATTGCAAAGTCATAGCCAATGAAACGGTTGGCCAACAGTATAAACAACTGGTTCCTAAAATCAGCTGCAAGCAATGGTCACAGAAGGCTGTAAGGTCAATAGAGATCAAGCTGAAGACATGGAAGTTGAATGGAGAGAAAGTACAACATTTCAAGGAATTACTAAGGGCTCTGGCACCCCAAGAAAAGGAGTAAATTGGTAGAGCTGAAGAAGAATGGCAGTGCCTCAAATCAGCATGTGTGAGGACTACAGAACAGATATGTGTCCAACCCAGGTATGGAAAAAAGGTACAAAAGGAAAGCTGGTGGTGGAATGCAAAAGTCCAGGAAGTCATCAAAAGAAAGAAGTGCAGGAAAAAGTGGGAGATAGAAAAGACAGACCAGACTAATAATGGCTGGCTAGCAAACAGGGTAAGAAAGGAGTTGCAATAGCAAATAACAGGGCATCACAGGCACTCTACCATCTTCTGTAAAGTGACTTTTATTTTGGTGGCACAAAAATAAACTATATCATGTTGCAAGGCAAAGACAGAAAGATAAAAAAGATAGTCAGATCCTTTTCATAAGGGATGTCAGCAACAACCTATTCACCAGTCCACAGGACATCAACAGCAGATGAAGTATGCCCAGCAGCTTCTGAATTAAGAAAACCCCACAGAAGCTGTATTACCCCAGACACAGACTACAATGAGAGAAAAAGAGGAGCCCACCATAGAAGAAATAAGAACAGTACTAAGGAAAGTGAAGTCAGGGATGCAGTCATAGCAGATATGATAAAGATGCTGGGTGAGACAGGAGAGAAATGGCCCCTGAGGGTACTCATAGCAACGAGGAGAGAAAGAATTATCCCAGATGACTGGAGAATAAGCATACTTGTGCCAGTGTACAAGAACAAAGGGGACATCCACAGATGTGGGCAGTACAGGGGTATCCAACTCCTGTCACATTGCTTGAATGTTCTGGAGATGGTGATTGATAAATGGATATGTACAGTAATAGAAAGTAAGATGGGGAATGAGCAGTTTATATTCAAATCAGGATGCAGCACAGCTGAACCGATGTTTGCTGTGGGACAGATAGTTGAGGAGAAGCTAGAGATGGGTAAAGAGTCCAATTCGGCATTCCTAGACTTGGAGAAAGCATATGAGAAGGTTCAAAGAAAGCTGATTTGGGCAGTCCTGTGGTGGTTTGAAGTCTCAGAAACATTTGTAGAATTAGTGCAAGCTATGTATAAGGACCCAGTGACTCAAGTACAAACAGTGTTCAGTCTCACAGACAGGTTCTGAGTGGGAGTGGGGGTTCATTACAGTTCAGCTCTGAGCCCACTGCTGTTCATACTTGTGATGGATTACATCAGCAAACAGGTTTTAGGTAGACAGACCAAGAAATTTTCTGTATGCACTATGTGGTATTACAGGCAGACTGAGCAAGAACTTCAGCAAAAGATAGGGGAATAGAATGCAAAACATAAGGTGCATGGGATGAAACTGAGGGGTCTATATTATAACACCAAAGTCTTAAAACTTCAAATGCTATTATATCGAACCCATTCGATCGAAACACCATATAATCGAACAGTCAGAATAGCAATTTTTTTCCCAAGGAAAAAAAATTTGCTGTTCCGATAAACATACACAGAACACAAGCACACCAAACTAAATAATCCACACAAATACACTTCACAAACTCCTACACTAAACCATACATACACTACTAGCTATCCACTTACCTTAACCCGACCCTAACCCTAAGGTCCATATCTACCGCACACTCACCTTACCTGCTCCCTAACCCTAAAGCCCCTATCGCACACTCACCTTACCCACTCCCTAACCCTAAAGTCCCTGTCATACACACACCTTACCCACTCCCTAACCCTAAAGTCCCTATCGCACACTCACCTTACCCAGTCCCTAACCCTAAACTCCCTATCGCACACTCACCTTACCCACTCCCTAACCCTAAGGTCCCTATCGCACACTCACCTTACCCAGTCCCTAACCCTAAACTCCCTATCGCACACTCACCTTACCCACTCCCTAACCCTAAGGTCCCTATCGCACACTCACCTTCGTTCGCACACTTACCTTAACCCAGTCCGTAACCTTCGCTCCACAGTTGAAGAAATAGCAAAGCTGCAGAAACGGCCCACCAAATACTTTCCCTAAGATAGTATTCAATATTCTGCAGCTTCGCTATTTTCAACGTTCAATGCATAGGGTTCAATATTATAGCATTAGAAGTTTTAAGACTTCGATGTTATAATATAGACCTGAAACTGAGTACAGATAAGACAGTGATAATGGTAGCAAATTGGGGAAATCAGAAGAAGCTGAGAATTGAGATAGAAGGGAAGATAGTGGAACATGTTAACAGCTTCATGTATCTGGAAAGGGTGGTTGAGGAGAAAGGGAGTCTGAATGAGAAGGTCAAAGCTAAAATCAGAGGGGCTGCAGCCCACTGGTACAGAGTGTCAGGTGTAGTGTATGACAGAAGAATGCCAAAGAAGCTGAAAAGTAAGGTGTACAAAACAGTGGTGCATCCAGTACTATTATATAGTACAGAAACCTGGGTAGTAAGGCAGAGCAGTTGAGAAAGTTAGAAGTGATAGAGATAATGTGCCTGAGATAGGTCGTAGGATGCATGTTGTGGGGCAGACAAAGAAATGAGGACATAACAGCAGAAACCAAAGTAGCTCTAATTGCAGAAAATATTGAAGAGAACTGATTACAGTGGTTTGGGCACATGAGCAGAAAAACAGAAGACAATCTGGTGAAGAAGATTTGTGACAAACAGGAAGAAAGCAAGAAGAAATGAGGGCATCCAGCAAAGAGGTGGATGGATTGTGTGAGAGAAAACCTGCATCAGTCAGGTATGAGTGTCAAAGAAGGCAGGAGTGTGGCATTGAATCAAGAGAGATGGCGACAGTTAACACAACACCCCAACCATGCATAGAAAATCAGTAAAAGGGAGGTTGATGATAATGACGATTTTGTGTATCTTGGGAAACATATATCCCATGTATCCCAGCACTCTGTGATGGCAGCAAACTTATATTCACGTCTGTTTTAAAAAAAATTAACTCTAAGTACTAACTACTTAGACTTTAACATTTTTAACAAACATATTAAATAAACAGCCTGCTCAATAGGGATTAAAATGTACCTTGTCATTATCAAATAAATGATTGTCTTGATTAAATCCTTCCCAGTAAATGATCAATTTAACATACATAAACAGTATGCAATTAACACAACCATATATTATAAATAGATGATTTGGTATAAGTATAATTATTCCTTTTTGCAGTTGGTATTACTTCAATGAGAATAATTTCAATTGAGTTTGATTCAGAGATTTCTGTTAAAGGCGTAATTTGTTGAATATAAATCATTTGTTCCCGCATGATTTTTTTTTTATGACTGTAGTTTTACCCTAACCAATCTAGACAATACCATCTTGAGTATCAGTTAGGCAGAGCCCAGGGAGAGTACTAACTATAATTTTATTTTGATCTAATCTACACTGTTTACTTGCTGTAGGTCTAATCCATGAGTCACTTAGAAAGAGGACTTCAAATTCATTTTAGGTTCATAGGTTCATAGGTAGATACTAGGCTATCTGCCCTAGGGCATTTATAAGCCTAGCCAGAGTGTATTTGGCTTCCGCCTCCCTATTAGATTAGCCTACTGTGCCTCTGCAAAGTAGGTCACAGAAGGTACCCTTTTAAGATTAGTTTACTGTGCCTCTGTCTAACAGGGACACAGAAGAGATCCCAGGGGTGAATTTGCGATTTCCCAACCACGCGTCCAGATTTCGCTTGAAGAGGGTCAGCGAGGGGCTATGTCTAACATGAATTGGGATTCTATTCCAGAGTGAGGGGAGCCTCTGGGAAATTAATCTGTCCCTCCAGCATGCCCTATTTATTTTTGTGCTGAGGTTTAGGTCCCTGGAGCGTGTAGCTCTAAGGGACTTGGATTTTTTGAGATGGAGCATGTCCATTAATTCTGGGTTTGACATGGCTTTGTACGTCAGGCATAGATCACCTCTCAGTAGGCGGTAAGCAACTGAGTAGAGCTGGAGGTTCTTTAGTCGAGCTGCATAGGACATCTGTTTGTAGCCCATGATCCTCTTGGTGAGGTACTTTTGGGGTCTCTCCAGTTGCTGCAGGTGTCGGGTAAGGTACATCCCAAAAGGGGCATTGTATTCAATTATGGGCCTGATGAGTGACGAGTAGAGGGGCACAATGACCTCTCTTGATCTAGATACAAACCCTTTCGTGATAAGGTGGGCTATATAGAAGGTCTTTCTAACCACTTTGGCAATGTGATTATCAAAGGAGAGATTACTATCTACGTTGGTCCCCAAATCTCTAATTACTTCTTCCAGATTTAATGGATTACCACCTATGTGGTAATTTGTGGGCACCTTGTTTTTCCCAAAGGGGATGACTATGCACTTTTTAGCATTTAGCTTGAGGCCGTGGCTCTGGCACCAAGCATCCATCTCTGTGAGACCCTTCTGGAGGATGCTTGTGTCAGCTGGAGATTCGATTATGGCCCCCAGTTTGCAGTCATCTGTGAACTTTGTCAGCCATAATCCCCCCGTGTTAGCCTGAACCTCAGGGAAGTATATACCGAACAAGAGAGGTCCCAGAACTGAGCCCTGTGGGATGCCACTTGTAACTGGTTTGGATTGGGACATGGCACCTGTGATTCTGACCATGTGGGTTCTATCTCTGAGCCAGTTTGCAACCCATCTTGTGATATAGGGGTTGATATTTAAGCTGGTAAGCTTATTTATGATGCCCGAGTGGGGTATTGTGTCGAAGGCTTTTACAAGGTCCAGGTAGGCTGTGTGGACTACCTTGCCCTCATCTATGGTTTGGTAACTGTTTCAAAGAAATCAACTAGGTTTAAGAGGCAAGATCTGCCCTTAACAAAGCCAAATTGGGTAGGGTCCAGTGTCTGGAGGCTCCCAATGTCTTTGTTTATGAGTTCCATGATAATACGCACCATAGCTTTACAGACCAGACTAGTTAGGCTTATGGGGCGATAGTTTCCGGGGTCCGTTGTGGCACCACCTTTGTGGAGTGGGACCACTGTAGCTGTACGCCATTCTTTGGGTACATATCCTGTAGTAAGGCTTAGTTTGAACAGTGACTTAATGTGAGGGTTCAGTTCTTCTTGGAGCTCATGTAAGACACAGCCTGGGACACCGTCCGGTCCCATAGATGCTGTGTTTTTTGCTTTGGAGAGGGCAGCTTTCACCTGTGCATCTGTGATGTCAGGGAGGTTACATTCAGTTGGGATAGGCATTTGCTCCTTTGGGGGGGAAGGGGAGAAGTTTGCACTGAATCTGTCTGCCAGGATGTTGGCTATGTCTGTAGGTTCAGTATATTTTGTACCGTTATGCAACAATTCAGAGCATATCTGGGGGTTTCCGCCCATGTTCCTGACATAACTAAAGAAGGCCTTGTGATTATCTTTAGTGTCTAGGACAATTTTTCTTTCGAAACTGGCCTTTGATGATTTTATGAGGGATCGAAGTTTCTTGCTAATACTGATCAGAGATGCCTTCCCTTTTTGGGATTTTGCTCTGTCGTGTAGTAGCTTCCTCCTTCTGTTGTATAGCTTATTTATGGCCGGGGTCCACCAGACCGGTCTCCTGTTTTTAGAGGAGTGAGTCTTGGTTTTATTTGGGATAGCACGATCCATGCATTCCTGCAGGTGCTAATAGAATGCATTTGTAAAGGATTCTGTGGATTGGGCTGTATTATCCTCTGGCCCAGGGGCTTT
Organism: Protopterus annectens; assembly: GCF_019279795.1. Lineage (NCBI taxonomy): Eukaryota > Metazoa > Chordata > Ceratodontiformes > Protopteridae > Protopterus > Protopterus annectens. Next base: position 1,260,992,010 of record NC_056739.1, on the reverse strand, counting down.
GAAGGATTCCACCTCAGTCTTGAAAAGTGCAAAGTTGGCTTTTGAGAAATTCTTTACAGTGATTTCCTTGTCTGGGGGTGGGGACAGGATATGGATGTCCAGGGAAATTTGTTTATGGTCTGATCTTACCAATGAGGGGTTTACCTCTGGTGTGGAACATAGAGTCCCCATGTTGGTGATGACCAGGTCCAATATGTTGTTCCCTCTTGTGGGAGTGGTGACCAGTTGTTCCATTGCGTTAGATTTTATAAATTCAAGGAACCGTTGGCCATTTTGTTGACGTATACCTTCCAGCAAACAGTTTCCATGCGATATCTTTACTGAATTTTCCTCTGTTATAACATTACTACCAACATATATATATATATATATATATATATATATATATATATATATATATATATATATATATATAGAAAGATATCAATAGAGTTACCAGATTCATCAATACCCTGTGAATGAAAAGCACAGCTGTTAATTACTCTCTAATGCAGTGTTGCAATTCAATACTTCACTGCTTAAGGGTCTTAATCTGGTTTCTGTATTTATTTAGTTATTTATTTTTGTTTTAAATTAGAATCACAAACAATTTCAAGTTGTTATACCCAAGAAAAATGTGCATCAGCTGAATTTGCGGTATTAGGTGTAACCTTGTGTTTATGTACAGCTATATTTATATCATTACTAATTCCCAAGGAAATTCCATCTAAGTTACTTAATTCACTATCTTTATTAGTTGAGTTTGTAGTATTAAACTCAGTACTTATATCATCAAAACACACACCTATGTTCGTGGTGGCTTTCAATAAAAATCTGCTCAAGCAACAGACACCTTCAAAACAGAAACGCAAACAACCTCCACCCCCCCCAACACAATCCAAATGACACATAGCCCACAAACTCAGTGTGCCACTCAGCCACAGCCCATAAGGCATAACAATGTGCCCAACACTCTAATCATAGGTGACTCTATAACCAGGCACACTGATGCTCCACTCACCTGGCTAAACAAGGAGAAAGTTACTGTCAGCTGCCTGTTGGGTGCCAGGATCTGCCACATATTGCACGCACTCAGGTCACTCCACAACAAGTACAAATATAACTCTGTCATTGTCCATGTTGGTGTGAATCACCTGAGATGTACCCCCCCGCCCAGACTACATGAAAAGAGGCATGGAGGAGCTCTCCAGTCTTGTAGCCCAGGCAGGTATGACCCTAGCCATGAGTAGCATCCTGCCATCACCCAGAATGATACCACAGTACAAGGACAAAATGACTGACTTCAACAATTGGCTAAGCTTCTGGTGTCATTCTAAGGGGATCCAGTATCTGTCTGCCTGGGATGACATGATCGACAGACCACAATGCTTTGCCAGAGATGGTCTGCACCTGTCCCCCTTGGGATTCTGGATACTGGCTAAGGCTCTTGCCAACCCTATAGTGCCTTTTTTAGGCAAGGTTCAAATGACAAATTCACCACCATAACAGGTACAAGCAAGCAAAATCTGAGGGAAAAGCTAGTCAATACTAGAAGTCTAAACCTCAAAATGCATTCACTTGAGGCACTCCTTAAAATGGAGAACATCAACATCTGTGCAGTGACAGAGACTTGGTTCAAGGCTCCAGAGAGCACCCCTGCCTTACCAGGCTATAATTCATACAACACCTTTTGGCCACCTAACCTGGACTGAAACACTAAAGGTGGAGGCATGTCCATATTCATTAAGGATATCCACACCTCCAGGCTAGTTGCTTAGCATAATGCAGCCAAGATTATCCAAGTGCAACTAACTCTGGGCAAGACCACAATCCAAATTGTAACTTGCTACAGATCCCCCACCATGCCCCAGAATTCCCACTCCTCATTTCTTGATACACTGGAAAATATTAGGGTACAACCCAACACCCTAATAATGGGTGATTTCAACTACCCCACCATTAACTGGGAAAACTACTCATGTACCAACTCTTTTGCTCAATGTTTTCTGGAATTCATAAATTCCAATGCCTTGGATCAACTTATCCACACACCCCCACCAGGGGCAGCAATATTATAGACCTGGTCATTACCAACATGGGCGACCAGTGTTCCACACCAGAGGTCAGTTCCTCATTGGTCAGATCCAACCACAAGCTAATCATCCTAGACATCCACATAAACTTACTTGCACAAAAGTTCCTTGACTTTGTTAACTCAAATGCCCTGGAACAAATTGTACAAAATCCTACAAGGGGGTCAAATATACTTGACCTGGTTCTCACCAACATGGGAGACAGTTGCGGTACCATAAATGTAGGACCCTCATTAATAAAATCTGATCATAAGTCAGTCACTTTTCAAGTAGCAATAACTCCAGAAGCCATCAGAGGTAAAGTCAGATTAAAAAACTTCACCAAAGCCAACTATAACCTCCTAGGGGTTGGCATAAATGATTTCCAAGCCCCAGTGCCCACAGATGGTCTTGGCAACTATACTAAAGTATACTCTGATGACCTGTACCAACACTTATGCAAATGTATAGACTTGTCTGTGCCAGATAGGACCATAGTAAGAATCTCAAGAAAAAACAAGCCACCCTGGTGGACATCTTGCATAAATAAACTATACAACAAGCATAAGAAGCTGTTGGTGTCAAGAATACCAAAGGGAGGTCCCAGCACTGGAAAAGCACCCTCCTAAGCCTAAATAAAATTGTCTTAGGACAACTTCAAGAATAATTTAGCAAACACAGCTAAGGATAACCATAAGGCTTTCTTCAGCTACATCAGTTGCCTAAAAGGTAGGACCCAGACCTGTGCTGAACTAGTGACAAATAATAGCACACATACTGATCCTGCAGAAATTGCTAACCTACTAGTGGACAGATTTGGTGAAAATTTCTCCCCTTTATCCCCTCTAAACATATCACAAACCATACCTTCAACAGCTTCCCTGCCCTATATATCTAAAGAACAGGTCATCAAAGCTCTGTCTAAGGCTAAAAACACAGCCTCTATAGGTCCTGATGGCATCCCAGGCTGCATTCTAAACAAACTAAAACAGGAATTAGCAACCCCCTTAGGCACTCTATTTAACCACAACCTGAATACAGGAATTGCCCCAGACGAATGGAAAACCATGACCCTTATCCCCCTCCACAAAGGCAGCTTAACAATGTATCTTGGGAAATATAGACCCATAAGCCTGACTAGCCTTATCTGCAAGACCAGCTAACGTATCATCATGGACCTCATAAATAAACATATAGGTGACTTCCAAACCCTTGATCCAACCCAGTTTGACATTGTAAAGGATTGATCATGCCTGTTAAACCTAGTAGACTTATTCAAAAATGTGACCAGGGCCATAGATGAGAGCAAATTTGTGCACACAGCATATCTGTACTTGGCAAAGGCCTTTGACACAATCCCCCATTCAGATATTATTGACAAACTCACACACCTAAATGTCAAGCCCTTTCTTGTTAGTGGGTCGTAAATTTGATCACTAACCGTACACACGCTATCAAAGTGGGTGACTCCACATCAACCAGCAGACCTGCCACTAGTGGGGTTCCACAAGGGTCAGTAATGGGCCCCCTTTTGTTTGGTATTTATTTCTCAGAAGTTCAGGCCAAAGCAAAGGGGATGTGGCTGACCAAGTTTGCTAACGACTGCAAACTTGGCGCAATTGTTGACTCCACAAATGATGACAGTGTAGTCCAAGAGGGGCTTACATAGACCAGTGACTGGTGCCAAATCTGTGGACTCAAACTAAATCCAAAAAAAAAATGCATCATCATCCCCTTCATTAAAAGCAATGTCCCTACTAACAATCAAATAAACAACAATACCTTAAGTATGAATGCTGTAGTGAGGGATTTGGGCACACAAGTAGACTGTGACCTAAACTTTGACCACCAGGTGTCCACTGTAGTAAGAAAGGCTTATTACGTCACACATTTGATTAGCAAAGGCATAGCCTCAAGAGCAAAAGATGTTATAACCCCCCTATACTCATCCATTATCAAGCCCATAATTGAGTATAACACCCCCTTTGTTATGTACTATACCAGGCAACTGCAGCAACTGGAGAGACCCCAGAGATTTTTAACTAAGAAGATCCAGGGTCTTCAGAACATGCCTTACACAGACAGACTGAAGTCTTTGTCACTGTACTCAGTAGTATATAGGCTGCTTAGGGAAGACTTATGCCTGGCTTGCAGAGCAATCTCTGACCCCAACCTGATGAAGTTGCTACATATCCATAAGTCAAATGGGAATAGAATTACCTGCTTCAGTAACCTAAATCTTGCCTGTGATTTAAATAGGGCATGCTGGAGAGACAAATCCATCTCACACAGGTTGCCACGTCTCTGGAATAGGCTACCAATTCATGTTAAACAGCACCTCTATGACTCCATTCAAAAGGAGCCGGGATGAATGGATGGGAAACTGCAAATTCTTGCCAGGAATAGCTTCCACATCCCTCTTGAACATGGGCAGTCATTACTAATAATAATCTTAGGCAATGACTAGACTTTTTCTCTTAAAATATAATGGGTGTAATAGGCTAGGCTTAAAACGACCCTCGAGTCAATAGCCTAGTAACCTCCTATGAACCTATGAACCTATGAAATAAGTTCATAATGCCTTAAAAAGGCATGTGAGAGTTCACAAATAAATGGTAAAATAGTCTCCAGAGAAGAAATAAATACTACAAATAAGTAATTATTTATGTCCACTCATCAGCGTTTCTATACTAAAAGCTTTTCCCCTGATTGACTAGGTTAGCCTTCACTCACACAATCACTAGACAACAAGGAAGAGGAACAAAATAGAAGAAATAAGTGAGTTTGCGAGCCTTAAAAAAGGCAGATGAAAGCTCACAAATAAATCTCCATAGAGCAAAAAATATCACATGAACCAAAATTGCTTTTATTCTTTATGTAACAGTCAGGAGGGAATGATCAACTGAATCAGAAAAGCATGAGTCATATTTATGTAGATACTGCCATTTAGCAGTCTGTTTATGAAGATACCACCATTTAGCAGTCTGTTTACGAAGATACCACCATTCAGTGGCCTGTTTACGAAGATACCACCATTCAGCGGCCTGTTTACAAAGATACCACCATTCAGCGGCCTGTTTACGAAGATACCACCATTCAGCAGCCCATTTGTTAAACTGGGATAAAGGCAATCTGTGACTGTAGAGGTGGCAGTCATAGTAAAAATAAACATCTATAATTTTTGCTGTGTTCTGATTAGTAGACAATAATTGTTGCTACTGTCTAGAATCTATGAATAGATTAGTAATGGGACAGAAACTGACTACAGGATTAAAGTTGTATTAAAGAAGAGAGGAATAGTACTTTAGCTAAATGAATTAAGTGAGTATATTTAAGGTATGCAGGTACTATTTTAAACAGACACGGGCAGATTAAATAGGCTAATGATTTAAATGTTTGTGGTGATGTCATTTTAAGGAAACGTGTGTATGAAGTGTGGAGCCTGTATTGTGTCAAAATTTCTTAGTAATTTGCAGGCGCCTTTTGACTGAATTTTTTTAAAGTGAATTGTTAGGCAATAACCCATACCTGGGTGTGGGTAATGCTGGATTTACCCACGGTTGGTATGGTTTGGTCATGAGGGCGAAGCCCGAGTGGCCAAACAAAGACAACCGTGGGTAAATCCAGCATTACCCACACTCAGAAGTGGGTTATTGCTATTATACAATGACATTATTTAAGGAAAAAAAACTTACTTTCTTAAATAATTGCATTGCATTGTATAATGCCTCCTTGCTGCCCTTCTGCAGCTGTCTGGTATTCTGCGGCAGTTCTGATGTACTGCGCATTTGTATGCTTACGCAGTACATCAGAGCTGTGGGTGGAAGCAACGGAGAAAGCAAGATCTCCATTGCTTTTTACAAAGTGTCTCACTATGTTAAAGGAGTTTAACATAGCGAGACAGCTTTAAAAAAAGCAACGGAGAATCTCCGTTGCTTTTTTTAAAGCTGTCTCGCTATGTTAAACCCATTTAACATAGCGAGACAGCTTTAAAAAAAAGCAACGGAGAAAAGAAGATCTCTGTTACTTTTTTTAAAGCTGTCTCGCTATGTTAAACTCTTTTAACATAGCGAGACAGTGTCTAAAAGGCAACGGAGATCTTGCGTTCTCCATTGCTATAAAAAATGACTTATACTAATGGAAAAAGTCTGGGCGACCAGACCTTTTTCCATTAGTATAAGTCTGATTTACAACGTGCACGCTGCCCAATCAGCGTGCACATTTTGGAATATTAATGGAGGGTCATTGTATAATGAGCCATAATTCATTTATGTCATTCTTTAGATTATTGGAATTATTTTCTCTCTGTCAAGGCAATGTTGCATGGTGTATAGCTGATAGATGGTCACATATTGTTATCCTTGATTCTATTAAGTATTTTTTATATTAGGAAACAAAGATAAAGTTGGAAGAAGAAGAAGAGCAGCTATGGTGCATATTTCTTGCAAATCCTGCCAATTTTTTCCAAAAGAATTTAGGGCTAGATATTATTTGTGAGAAATGTTGATTTGGAGGACTAAGGAATTACTTTTGCTTAGGGGATTATTTAACTCTGCTGTTTCTCTTAATGTTATTTTTTTAGTTATTTTGTTTGCAAGGTACATAGAACATAGGCATTTAAATCTCTTAACAACAAAATAAGTAAATAAATGTAAGTAATTTAAGTTACAACAGCAGTATTCACCATGTACTCATTTACTGCAGAAGTACTTTTCTTCAAAATAAGATAACATAAAAATGAAAACAGATAATGCACTGTAAACATCACAGGCAAGTTTGAAAGACAATGATTTCTTGAAGTATCAGGAGAATTGGGATATTTCAGGTGAAGTTCCACAATTTCACTTTTTTTTTCAGGGAAGGAAAACATTTTGGTAGAAAACGGTACTATAGTGGACAGAAAGTGCACTAAATATTGTCAGTGTTGACTCGGGCTTATAGATCTCTGCATCCTTTTACACCCCTGTGTTCCAGGAAAAATATAAAATAGCTGCCTGATGGAACAGCATGTGAAATATCAATAATAAAATTAAACTACAGTACATGAATAAATTAGATCAGCCGTGGTGGTGCAGCGGTAGCGTTGTTGCCTCACAGCAAGAGGTTCTCCTGTTTGATTCTTGGCTGGAGTGCGGGGGGTGCCTTCTGTGTGGAGTCTGCATGTCCTCCCCGTGGTTGGGTTGCGTTCGAAAGACATGCATAAATGGGCATGCCTTCATTGAAGGTTGAACATCGAGCTGACACCTCGGCGTTTGTGAAAATCTACTGCCAATCATTAGCGGACCGGAGTTTCTCTGTGGCGACCCCTAACCGGGAAAAGCCGAAAGACAAACAACAATAACAGTACATGAATAAATTGATGTCCTGTTCTGTTTACTTCTATCAGATTAATTTCTCTTTTGGGTTTTGAATATCATGGCAGGAATAGACCCCTTTCCTAAGTCAAAGTATGATCAAAGTTCATAAAATTAGTATTATTTCAGTCTTTGATGATTGGCAAAAGTGTTCTTTGCAGCACCCACAGTGTGCTCAGAACTGATTCCTTCTGCAATTCATATGAAGTAAAATGTATTGGTAGCATATCTGAGTATGAGACCCATTGCTCCTGTTACTATTAGAACTGTCAGGTTATCCTTCTTCCACATCGCCCTCATTTCTGCCTGCAGTTCCTGGCATTTTATGACTTTGTGTGTGTGTCTCTCTGTATGTAAGGTACTGTAATCACTGGATGTAGCAATTTCAATGATCAGTGCTTATTTTGTCTTCTTTTTATGGACTACTATAACTGGTTTTCTCACATCTATTTTTGAACTGTTTATAATGAGTGATCCCATGTGATTTAGACTTCATCGTTGTCTATAATGCTTTGTGGCTCATGTTTCCAATGCTTCTCAGCTACTTCAGTATTGTAATATTTGCACAATCACCAATGCAATAGTCTTATTATACCTTTCAGTCTACAGGCCCTTTGCCATTAGAGTATCGCACCCAGCAACAAGATGTGTGACTGTTTCCAGTTCTGTTTTACAAAACCTGCATTGCTCTGTTTCTACCACAATTTCAATAGACTTTGTAAACGAATGAGTACACAGTATACTAGGCCACCAGTATTAACATTTTGTATTTTGGTTTAAATTCACTTCCTCTTAGCCATTTCTTCTTAGGTTGTGATTTGCATAAGGTTGTTCAAGAAGTTTTCTGTACTTAAAACTTCATTTTTGCCTTTTCCAAATTTCTTGCCTTCTTATCTGATCCTTCTGCTTATATTCTTTCTTTTGTTTTTTTTTTTGTTTTTTTTTTTTTTGTTAAATTCAGTTGCTGCTTGATTTTTGTCTACTTCTGGAGTGATTTGCATTCCTGTTTGACACTGATATGCTTCTTCTAAACAAAGCATAGAAGTCATCTTAGACCTGTTGTCATGTTTTAAAACTTTCACTATGTTTGGATCAGGTGAAGTCAGCAGATATGTATGCAGTCCTACGATTGCAGATCTATATATGTAATCAGTTTCAAGAAATATGTACTGTCAGTATACACTGATGTTTATATATCATTATACAATGACTCCCAATTAATATTCAAAAATGTGCATGCTGATTGGTCAGCGTGCACGTTGTAAATCAGAGTTATAGTAATGGAAAAAGGTCTGGTCGCCCGGACTTTTTCCATTACTATAACTCTTTTTTTTTAACAGCAATGGAGAACGCAAGATCTCCTTGCTTCACACTGTCTCGCTATGTTAAACTCCTTTAACATAGTGAGACAGTTTGTAAAAAGCAACAGAGGTCTTGCTTTCTCCGTTGCTTTTTTAAAGCTATCTCACTATGTTAAACCCATTTAACATAGCGAAACAGTTTGCAAAAAGCAACAGAGATCTTGCTTTCTCCATTGCTTTTTCCCACAGCTCTGATGTACTGCATAGGCATACGCATGTGCAGTACATCAGAACTGCCACAGAATACCAGACAGCTGCGGAAGGGCAGCAAGAAGGCATTATACAATGCCATTATTTAAGAAAAGTAATTATTTTTTTTCTTAAATAATGTCATTTTATAATAGCAATAACCCACTTCTGGGTGTGGGTAATGCTGGATTTACCCACGGTTGGCTTTGTTTGGCCACTTGGGCCGCCTCGTGACCAAACCACACCAACCGTGGGTAAATCCAGCATTACCCACACCCAGGCGTGGGTTATTGCTATATTCAATAAGCATGAAGCATTTTTCTTGTTTTCCTGTTTAACTGATCCACCTCCCTTTGGGGCTAGTCAGTCACCTCAGAACTATAAGTTAGAAGAGGAGAGCAAATTGGATTATAGACTGGACTTTGTTCCTAGATGTCAGGAGTGTTTTCAGTATTCATTTTGGTCTTCTAAAATATTCCTTACTGAGTTTTGTTCACATTTGTTCATGTTTTATTGCCGATCCTTCATCAATGCAAAATTTTAAGCACGCACTACTGTTCAAGTTCCTTTATATCACATTTCTGCTCTAGACTGATACTTTCTTGGTGCTGCAGCTTTTCTGCTTTAAACGTTGCTTTTCCACATTTTTCAAAACCAAATGACATTCTTATATCATCTGAAAAAGAATTGATTACTTGCAATTGGGTTTTCAGCTACTCATCTACAAAAGGAAGATAAGAAATCTTTACACTTTGTTGTTTTCTGGGTGCCAGATTGTAGTCATGATCTGATCTGTATCACCCTTTGAATTTTTATCCCTGGGACAATTATTTGTTTTTTTATTATGGCCTAGTTTGCTAGTGTTTCATGGTCACTGTAATGTAATTAATCAATGTAGAGTGTATCTTATACATCTGTAACTTTATCCATGAATGTGGGACACTATCAAATGTTTTTGTTTTGTAATCTCTCCATGCCATACTTGTAGTCTTCCCCTTTTTTATAATTCTCCATTATAACTTTATTTAACAACAAATAATCCTTTGTTCCATATGATTTTCTTTTGTTACCTTTTTGTTCTTTTGCCATGATTGAGTTTTCTTCAAAAATAACTATAAACTCTATTAGCATCAATTCCAGTGTATATTTTATACATCTTCAGAAGGTAAGTTATTATTCTATACTTTTTAGAATAGCTTGTCGGGTCACTCTTAAGTAGGAGTATCATTGTTCCTGTTGTTAACCAGGTTGGTGTCTATTCGGGATGTGCATATAAGTAGTTATTACTCAGCACTAGATCTTTGTGTAAAGATGTTAGTATTGCTAGCCAGAAGCTAGGTACTGCATCTGGGCCTGGGGTTTTCCAGTTAGGAACTTTTCTTTATTTTGCTTCAGTTTCTCTAGCTGTTACTTCATGCCATTTCATATCCTGTACATTTGAACTTCTTATTGTTTCTTTTTTGTTTCTTCTTTCCTTTTAGCATCTTTGTTATGTTCCACTGGATTTTCATAGATATTTCTTCAAAATGTATCTAGTTCTTTTTTTTTTTGATTGTCTCTATTCCTTTTAGTTTGTTTTCCAATTCTCTAACAAATGTTTGGGGTCATTAATGAATTGCTTATTTTGTACTCTTCCTTTATATTTATCTTCACATCCTCTAAGTTTTCTTATCTGTGCTGATATTTTAAGTTTATTATTTGCAATAGTGCACAACAAAGTCTGGTCTGTTCAGAATCGGTGCTTTTATCACATCTATCTTTCTAAGTATTTTTGTTGATCTGTTGCCTCTTCTATAATCTTCTAACAGTGACACTTCTTGTTTTAACTACATTACAGTTTTCTCTATTCGATACTTCCATGATGGCATTTGATTCCTCCCCTTCCTTTAACTTATTGCACTGTATTTTTGTGGTAAGACTTTAGCTGTTATTAATTTTGCTGCACAGTAATATATCCTATTTACTTCTGTTATATCACATGAATTTATGTTAGTAGTCTGGATTACTGTGTTCATTTGTTTTATCAGACTTCTAACACTTTGGGTCTTATTGTCTTTCTGTAATCTGTTTCTTTCATCAATCTTAATATGTCTATCCATTTGTATTAACTCAAGCAACTCTTACCTCACATCATTTTTTTCTAAACTAAGGACACATTCTTTGTTCTCTGTTTCTTGTGGGCATTCTACAGAAAGTACAAGAACATCTTCCCATGACATATTCTCTTCAGCTGCATCCTGTGTCATCAGTTGCTCTTTCATATTTGAACTCACTGGCCCATTACTCCACAACATTGACTGCATCAGAGTTGTCACAATTTTCTGCTCTTTCTCTTGCTGTGCAACTCCAACTCAACTGTTGTACTGATTTCCTGCTGAAGGCTCCAGAGTATCTTCACATGACAAGGGATTAGATGCTTCCTGTTCCACCTGTTTCTCCTTAATTTAGGACTCATTGTTCCATCACGCTGTAACATTACCAGAGTTGGATTTTCTATACTAAATTCTTCACTTTGCAAGTAATCCATAACTCCAGTTTCTATTTCTTTAACTTCTCCATAACTAATCGTCTTTTCTACTTCACCTTTTATTTTCTTATTTTTTGTACTGTAAAATTTTTCATATAGGGATGCCTTTGTCTGTATTTTTCTTCAAATATCTTTAGTGCTGCTTTTTGTATTGATTGGTTTCGCTTTTTCCTTTGGATAAATGTCTCACCATATTAGATCTCTCTTTCTTTCCATGTCCACATTTCATTTTTATGCCTTTCAACAATCTCTAGATTTAGTTCTTTATATTTTTGCACTTACTCTGTTGCTTTTTTTTCCAAATGATCCAAAGTTTCTTGGTCTATGTAATGTTTTTCATTGATCTGTTGTACTAATGAACACAATTTTGCATTTGAAGTTTTTGACAGTTTTTCCTGTGCAAGTATTTTTATTTCCTCTAATTTCTCTCTTAACCTTTTTAAACATCTTCTGTCTGGAAATTCTGGGCTTCTTGCATAATAGTAACAATACATAATTTTTTTCTTATCCCCACTCTATCATCTTTATGGTACTTTTTTGACCTGTCAGTTTTTGTGGAATACTACTTCCTTTTACAACAGGGAGGCTATCCTCCCCCTCAGCCTGGCCTAACCCCATTGTAAGAATGTTTCTGTGTCTTGAGAATTCCATATTGTCGGTTTTTACAGTCCTGGCACCAGTGCACATACCAGGATTGGGCACTTTTCTATCCTGGGAGTTGTGCACCCAGTTTCTTTTTATTTTTAACCTACTTCTGTCCATGATATATGCTATATAAAATATAGCCTATATACCACTGTTGTCTTGGTGAGACTTTGTAAAAACGTAGTCCACCTCACAAATGTATTCATCAAGATTTAAGGATAAACTCAACTCTAGTAATATCTGTCTCCTTTGCTTGCTGATTTTATCATCTTTCTTCATTCAGACCAATGTTGACTCAGGCTTCTCGATCTCTGCAGACTTTTACACCCCTGTGTTGTAGGATACATATAAAATATTACAAAATGAAAGTACAGTACATGAAAAAAATCCGTTCTGTTCTGTTTACTTCTACTGTATTAGTTGACACATGATTAACAAACTTTTCTGACATGTGCCTTGTCAATAAGATAGACTACAAACGTTATGTGCAGGCATGCTGTGTTGAAGAAGCCATTACAATATCATGAATGAATGTTTGTGAACAATGTCTCCAAGATAAGATGTGTCCTTGAACAGAACACAGGGTCCATTTCAAACATTCTTTCAGAAAAAAACAGCATGCATTGATTGCACTGCAATTTTTTTGAACTTTCAATTAAAGAAAAACTTAGAAGAAAGCTGTGCACAGCATACTTGAGCTGTAATGCCTGGCAATATGTATTTGTTTTCATAAACAATTTAAACTAGCTTATATATTGCATAACTATATTACTTGATTACACAGATTGTCATGTATTAAAGAACTTTCCACAGGGGTAATTAACATGTATGCTGAAGTTCTGCTTAAAGCTGATGTAATGAGAAAGAGCTTTGGATTTTCTTTCTTTCTCTCTTCCTTTCTTTTTCTTTTTTCCTTTCTTTTTTTTTTTTTTTTTGGCCTCCCCTCCAGGTTTCTTTACTTTCATCCAGTTGTTCCCAGTGGCGGAACCAGGAATTGATTGATTACCCGGGTGGAAGTGGGAAAGTGGGACACATGGTTTGGTGGTTGTGAGCAGATCACCTTAAGAAGCTCTGACATGTGTAGAAAGACATCAGTTTACATTCAGTTACACATGATCGTACTGTGAATATGGTAGTAGAAACAGGTAATTCCTGTGCAGCACACAGTACATGTACAGACGGGATAATCTTTGGGACACATACCTGTCTCTCCAGCAGGTCCTATTTATATCACAGGCAAGGTTTAAGTCTTTAGAACCAGTAATTCTGATGCTGTTTGTTTTCATATATGCAGAAGCCAGAGTGGAGTCTAACAGTGCCCTATATGCCAGGCATAGATCTCCCCTCAAAAGCCTGTAGGAGACAGAATACAGGGACAGAGCCTAGAGGTGGTCTGCATAGTACGTTTTACTTAAGCCCTGTATTCTTTTAGTGAAGAACCTCTTTGAAAGTTCCAGTTGTTGAATATGCCTGGTTAGGTACATACCAAAGGGGACACTGTAGTCAATTGGTCTTATGAATGCTGACTACAGTGACACAATGACTTCCTTGGACTTGGATGCCATAACTTTGTTTATAAGTTGTGCAACATAGAAGTATTTCCTCACCACTGTAGACACGTGATAGTCAAAGGCTAGATTACTATCTGTGTGTGTCTCTAAGTCCCTGACTACTGGGGTCAATTCTAAGGGGTATGTTGTCAATATGATAGTTACCAAGGGTGGATGACTTCCCAAAGGATACTATTATGCATTTCTTGGCATGTAGTTTTAGTTCATGGCTCTGACACCAGTTGTTCGTCTGTGTCAATCCCTCCTGGAGAATATTTATGTCAATGTGGGATTCAGTTACAGCTCCTAATTTACAATCATCTGCAAATTTAGTCAGCCAGAGACCACTGACATTGGCCTTGACTTCAGAGAAGTAAAGGCCAAAAAGGAGTGGTCCAAGGACTGATCCCTGAGGGACTCCAGTTGTAACTGGCCTCTTCGTAGAAGTGGACACACCCTCAACAAGCAGCGTACAGCATACCTCGCTGGAGGACAGTGTCACACCATGGTGATAAACATGTTGAATGTCCATATTCACACAGCTATGACAAAAGCAATGGACAGCCACCCTGCCAATACCGTCAGCCCCTGGGTGGGTCACACCCATTGCCATGTATGTGGCATACCCTGCCATATCATGCAGAGATGACCAGCAAGGCTGCATGAGCTATCACAGTCCCACATGGTGCAATGGACAAAAGGCACTCTCACTATCAACCATACACAGTAGTAATGTGGTGGCGATGCACCCTGTCATGTTACAGGTGCTGTGTGATGCTCTGCACAATGTGTGTGTGTACATGCTATGCATGGCCTTTCCTGCTAATGTGTCATGGTTACACATTGCTCCATGTCTATCACATACGTAACACAGGTGAGCTGGGGCAAGTTGTCCAGCACCGGGACAGTGCTGTGTGGGAGTACATGGCACAACACATGCATGTGCAGGTGGCCCTGTGTATGTGTACAGTGCCGCCGCTGACGTCCACAATGGACACAGGCGTGATCTGTACTGACATATACACAGCGTACAGGTGAACAGTAGCACAGTCGTCACATGGGGACATATGCCAACTGATATGGACATAGGTGCAGCCAGGTACACATGTCCATGGCAGGCTAACATCTACATGGTGCGTGCACAGTGTGATGGGGTGGCACACAGATATGATGTGACACCCAGTGCTCAATGGTGTGAAGCCACAACATCGGCTGTGTCACCGCCACGATGCCCTTCACAGATCACTGTGCAGATGTCGTACATGTCATAGCAATGTATTTCCAACAGTATGCCAGCACAGCAGTGTGAATGTGACCTGCCACCATCATTATGTCTTCCAGATAATGCCACGTTTCCGGCTTCCACCATTTAGCCGACAGGAGGAGGAGGTCATCATACCATACCTCCAGAGTAACTACAACGCCCTGTTTAGCCATGTGCCACAGCAGGCACAAGAACGGCAGGAGATGTGGGAGGAGTTGTGCAGGAGGGTGAACAGCGTGGGCGGAACCAACGCAGCTACCAACAAATCCGCAGGCACTGCACAGACCTGATCCGGCATGCAAGACAGCGTGCGCTGCAATCGCCAGGCAACAGCGTGGGACGGGTGGTGGGCCACCAACACAGCCCCACTCACAGCTACGGAGGAGCTCCTGGCCAGTCTGGGGACACCCGCGGAACAACACGCCAGAACCACTTGCGTCCATCGTGGAGGTGGGTGTCTCCCGAGCTATGAGCCTGGAGCCGCATGGTAAGTCAGTGTTGCATGTTTGTATGATAGGCGTCGTGGGTGTGGGTGTCATAGTACAACACATGATATAGCAATACATGCCAGGTATATGGCCACACAAGATGCAAACCATTGTATGCTATGTTGTGTTAGCAGACATGTGCATAGCACATGCAACCACACACATGCATGATGTGTCATGCACAGTGCTGACCGTGGAGATAGTAATGGCTAATGTGTATACCTTTGTGTAATGCCTTTACAGGTACGTCTGGCGTGTCACAAGGACAAGGGTCTGTTGCAGGTAAGTCTGTTGCTAGTCAAACGCATGTTCTGCTGTATTGATATTCCCCATGTGTCTAGGCATGGCTTGCTCACCTGTGTGTGCCCCGTCACGGTATACAGCTCGCACCACCGACATACACACCACCCATGTACAGTAGATACACCCGTTACCGTAGAGTGGTATGACACCACACAACCAATTGGTGTGTTACGTGCATTCAGCTATGCATACAATGGTGTAGGTGTTACACAATGGCTGCATGTGTAGTATGCATTGGTATGCCAGTGCAGTATGGACACAGTACCACAGAGTGAGCTGTGATCTGGCCAGAGCACAGGTGTTACCAATGTGACCCATGCCCTGCATCGGTGCTGCGTTGTGACATGGCGCATGCCATGTCCCATGCGTGGATGTCTGGCTGCAGCATTGTCACACCATGATATGACCTATGCACAACATAGCAGACATACACACTGTCAGCATATCCGTAGAGAATGTGACGCGTCACACTAGTATGGGTGTATGTCACATGGGCCACCACAGGGCCGTGTGCACGATGTCTACCACACACAATTGTCAATGAGTCAGACAGACAAGGCCATGGTTGATACCTACAGGCATGTTGCCACACAGCACATCCACAGTGGGTACTCACCATTGCACCCTGTACACACATAGTGGGTTCATCAATGTAGTGGACCCCCTGGACATCTGATGTAGTACACCAGTGACATGAAATTCCTCTCCACAGCTACTACAGGTGCCTCCAATGTCCACCATATATGTGCTGCTGAGCAGCTGAACTGACTTACAGACATGGCAATGTAATGCGTCCAGGTCACGCATCGCACAGACACATAGCTGTGTCCTGCTACTGTGCAGTGGCACAGAGCCCGCACCACACACCGTACAGCTATGCACACAGCTCACAGCAAGCGTACCTGCACAGACATCACTGTTACACATACATTGTATCTGTACACTGTACACATAACACTGCACCATGACAGCCATTGTGATGTGGTGCATGCGGTGGGACACCATCTTCACATGTCCACATGATACCGCACATGTTTGCGGTGTACATTACATAGTGTCGGCAGCCATGTGTACTCTCAACTTGCCCGCGGCCACACGGTGTATCACGCTGATGCATGCAAACTACCATGAATGTGTGTACTGCATGCCTACTAAATGACACCTGCCTGTTGTACTGTCCCCACCAGGGCAGTGTACATACTGCCACTATGAATGTCTGGTCTGCATTCACTGGTCTGTGTTGTGTGAATGCTGCATGCCACCTGCATTATCACATGCATGCTGTGTGTGTGTGTGTGTGTGTGTGTGTGTGTGTGTGTGTGTGTGTGTGTGTGTGTGTGTGTGTGTGTGTGTGTGTGTGTGTGTGTGTGTGTGTGTGTGTGTGTGTGTGTGTCTGTATTGTAACCGATGGTATGTCTTTGTATTGACAGGTGCTGTAGGTGCGTTCCCCTCCTGCGGTCAATCTGATGCTAGTGTCCCCACAGATACTAGTGGTGATGAGCATGTGCATGAGGCACAGGCAGGGTCGTCACAGGCAGAGTCTGTGCCACTGGAGAACATCACACGTCCCTTTCATCCCCTTGCACGGTTCAGATGCCGACACATACCCCAACACCGTTGCCCATAGATGACGGTCAGTCAGCGTCTGTTGTTCCCGAGCAGGAATGTGTGGTGGCTGCAGAAGGTGTGGGTACACACGATGTTGCCAGTGTAAGGACTGGTGCAGTGCCACGCAGGCATGTGGCAGGTGCTGCCCGTGGGGAGCACCGCTAGACATACACCTGCCGTACAGGGTGCAGCAGCTGGTATAACCAGGCGCATGTTCCAGACTGTAATGGCGGCGCAGGCGCGTGCCGAACGGCAGAACCAGGAAGGGCAGAGGCTGCAGAGGTCCGCAATCCGTACCCTAAATGACAGCATCCAGGCATTGGCGAATGCACAACAGCATCTTGCCGATGTTCTGGATAGGAGATTGGCGACATGGCTGGTCTCCTCGACCGAGGCTTGGCCATCCTTGGCGTCGCGAGTCCGTGCAGGAACACCAGGTAGGGGTGAGGCATAGGGCGTGGGCGTGTGCCAGCAACACCACCTGCTGCAGGTCAGCGTGTGCGTGCCACCTCCCATGCCCACACAGACAGTGATGGTAGCAGTAGCACTGCAGCTGCTACTACACCATCCACACCAGGACAGAGCAGGCCGCGTGGGCGTGGCCCTGGGCGGCCCGTCGTGGGCACGTTTCCAGCGGACATGTGACATCGGAGAGTGGACAGTCTGTACCTCCACCGGTCGTGCCCGTGCGACCCCAGGCAGAAGCGGGTCGCCGCGCGCCGGCAGACACAGTGAGCCGTAACACCTGCACTGTACAGTCAGGGGCTGCCAAGCATACCCGTGTAGGCATCACAGATGACTGAACTGTGTACACACACCCACACACAGCAGACACAACTGTAGGGCTCCACCACACCCACATGCAATCTACATAGTCATGCCCACTCAATGCACTGGCCCTTACACACACACATGATGTCATCCATTGGTACAGCCCATGCCTGTGGCACACATATCACCCTGTGCATATGATTAAGTCTCTGCCGCATAACTGTGAGCCACACCATCAATGCGGTTAAGCTAACATATTATGATGCACAGGGTGGACACGATAGTGAGAGGTGTATGTGATACCTGTGTCCGCATAGTACGTGCTGTGTATGTTGTGGTGTGTGTGTATGGCTGGTGACAGGTGTGTATGTGATGTGGGTTGTGCACGGACATCATGCAGCAGACATACCATGCAGGACAGGTGCAGCATTCATTGATATGTGTACACAGTATGTGTGGTGGTTACATGTGTAGCACCATGTCGGTGCAGTTAACCCGTATGATACTGATGGTGTACTTGCGTGCCTACTGGGAGCACTGTAATTAGTTCCCCACGTGTAGTCGTGGGGTACCCACAGGCATGTCTGGCAAAATCAGCATAGCACAGTTACCCACATCCGGCATGGAACCTACATAGGTACATAGGCACATGAGCGTAACAGGATATGTGCCCTCGACATGTGTGGACCTAGCATGACTGTGTGTGGCATCTAACACCCCTCAGGATGGGGATGCCATATCCATCAGTCCCCAGTCCCTGGTCTAGCAGTGACACACAGAGGTTGACTGGCGCATAACTATCGTCACACATCCACCGTCATTAGCAGTCCTGGACAAAGGCAGTCAGGGCCTTTCCTTCACATGGCCTGGCACTCCTCCCGTGTTGTAGGGGTGTCTGGCCGTTACCCTGTTCCCCCAGCACGTCCCACTCATCTTTGAGTTGAGGTGTCTGACAGTCGCTTCTGTGCCCGTGTTTGCATGGGGCCTGGGAGGTGGAATGTGCCCATGTCACCCAGGTCAGACATGGCCGTGTATGTCAGGCACAGATCACCACGGAGCAGCTGTGCTGTGAAGATCCACAACCGGTGTCCCCTTGGCCGTGCACCTTGTGACACATGTCCTAGCACCGTCATCCCGTCTTGTGGAATGTTTGGGGTCCTTGCGAGTCCTGCAGGCGTCAGGTTAGCTACAGGCCACATGTGCCATTATGCGCAGTCATTGCACTGGTGTGTGATGTGTACAGGGGTACAATGAACACCCTGATGTGGTTGCCATTCCATCCAGACCAGGAGGCCACAATGGAATGTCTTCACACCCACATTGCCATTGTGTGTGTTGACAGAGGTTGCCGACAGGTGTGGTAGCCATTTCCTGAACATGTCCACCATCTTTAATGGCGTACCACCTACATGTGACATTGGGACGAACATGTCCTTCACACTGGGTAGGGCTGCACCTTCTCTGGCATTTAGTAGCAGGCCATGGCTCTGGCACCAGTCATCCATGTCTATCCCGCCCTAGGTGGATGTTCGTGTAACAGGGGGTGTTGGGTATGTTGGCGGTGCGTAGTCATCTGCATACCTTGTCTGCTACAATCCCCTATGATTGCATGCACATTGGAAGGTCGGATGCCATATGGCAGGGGCACAGGAGTGAGCCCTGTGGGCCTCCACTGGGTCCAGATATGAGTGTGACAAGGCACCTTGAGCACCAACCCTGTGTGGTGTGACCTCCAACCTGTCTGAGAAGCATCGGGTGACATATGTCCCCACATGTATGCTGGCGAGCCTTTCCATGGGTCCCATGTGTAGTGTGCTCTGAGCGCTCCCACCAGGTCATGGTACTGTGTGCAAACCCACGTATCCCCATCAATGGCCTTGGTGACCACTCCAGACTGGGCGAGCAGGTTCGGGAGGCAGGATCCGCCCTTGACTATGTAGTTGTGGGTATGTTCGGTATTGGCTGTACTACGCTATCTGTAACCATGACCACCTGTATGGACCTCCACACAGCTTTGCAGACAACACTTGTCAAGCGTATAGGGTGTGGCTGTTGACAGTCCATAGGAGCACTACCCTGGCATAGTGGGACCACAGATGCCATATGGCATCCATTGGGGACATAGCCCATAGTAAGGCTAACATGACACAGTGGCGCATGTGTGGGCCGAGGGCCTCAAAGAGGATGGGTAGCACACAGCCAGGGACACGATCGGTGCCCATTGCTGGCGTGTCAAGGGCCATAGAGATGTGGGAGCACTGCAGGCCATATGGCATGTTTGGGAGGATACACTCTGGTGGGATGGATATGTTCCCTGTTGAGGGCGGGGATGTATGCATGGAACATGTCCTGTGGTATGCAGACAATGTCTGTGGGTGCAGTGACTGTTGTACCATTCTGGACCATTTCCAGGCAAGTCTGTGTGCCCCAACCATGTCCTTACCACAGTTAGGGAAGGCCCTGTGGTTGTCTCATGTGCCCTCTGCAGTACCACTCCCACAGCGGACCTGGATGATGGTATGTGGGGCCGTATGGTGGCCTTGGTATGAATGGGTGATGGTTTCCCTGGTACTGTCATTGCCCTGCCATGTAGTAGCTCAACTGTTGATGTACAGGTAGTCAGTGGCTGCGGTCCACCACACCATGTGCCTACCTGTGGTGGACAAGGTCCTGATGTCATCATGTTTGCCTGTTGCAGACATGCATGTGGAGTGGTCGGGAAGGCATTCGTTAGGCGTTTGCGGTCTGGCCTCTGTTCAACATTGGCATGGAGGACTTGTAGGGTACCACACGGTCATATGATGTGTGTGGTTTTCTGTGGAGAGGTCATCACTGAGGTCCCCATGCTGGTGTTGGTTACAGTGAGTGGATGACCAGTGGATCCACTATACGGTCTTGCATCACCATTGAGGGCTGTACATCCTGTGTGGGGCATATCCTCACCATGCGTGATGGGCAGAACTGTCAGACATCCCCTAGTATGTATGGTGCATGGCTGTTTAACAGTGGCCAGGTGTGTGAACACCTGGGACTGCTGGCGTACTGTGTTGTGCCATGGGTAATGTTCCCAGGCTATGTATGGGTGGTTCATGTCACCCAATACGGTGCTGTTGTGAGAGCATGCCCACTCACCAGTGTCCTCAGGACATCTGTGAAGGTATCCTGTGTTTGGGAGGGTTGTCTGTAGCATGCAACAAACTGTAGGCCAGTCCTACACATGGTTAGTGCACCTAGATATTCCCGCAGCAACAACAACGTCTGTGGCATGACCGGGTTGCTGTTGTGTGGCGGACACACAGGATGGTCCGCATTCCGCCACCCATGCCGTCGCACCATGTGTATGCATGTCTGATCTGTGCCGACTCTAAGTGTCTGAGCATGCCCAGTAGGCAGCTGTGTAGATAGACACACAGCACAGTGCACACTGCGGCCGTCTGCAGTTATACCCGGGTGCATGCCTGTATCCCCTACATAGCGGCCACGTCTGTGGCATGGCCAGGTTTCTGTTGTGTGGCTGGACACACACGGCGGTCCACATTCGCCACCCATGCCGTCGCAACATGTGTATGCATGTCTGCCCTGTGGAGTCTAAGTGTCTGAGCATGCCCAGTATGCAGTGATGTACTGATCAGTAGTTACTTGTTATTCTCGACTGCAGCACTAGCGTGTTGGTGTCTGGCGACAACAGGATGGTAACAGACTGCGTGACTGCGCACTCTGTCCGAACACCCGATCGGGCGCATTGCCTCTGCAAATGATACCACTCACGTAGGGGTATGCCTCCTGACAGCGCTCTGCTCAGTAAACTCGGTGGCGCGTTCTGTAAATGCTTCATACTGTAGTGTGTTCATGTAGATAGGCGTAGGTTCGTCCCCCGTCCCTTCCGTGTGTGTGTGTGTGTGTGTGTGTGTGTGTGTGTGTGTGTGTGTGTGTGTGTGTGTGTTTCCAGCTGCCTCTGCGACTGATTATGCTTTTAGACGCTCCGCAACACATGCCTTGGCTGTTGCCAACTATTGTCTTCGGGTGGCGTCAGCAGCCTACAAGTATGCCTGTGACAGCGCTCTGTTTAGCAAACTTCGGTGGCGCGTTCTGTAAATGCTTCATACAGTAGTGTGTTCATGTAGATAGTCGTAGGTTCGTCCCCGTCCCTTCCGTGTGTGTGTGTCTCTGTGTGTGTGTGTGTTTCCAGCTGCCTCTGCGACTGATTATGCTTTTAGGCGCTCCCCAACACATGCCTTGGCTATTGCCACCTATTGTCTTCCTGGTGCCGTGAGCAGCCTACAAGTATGCCTGTGACAGCGCTCTGTTTAGCAAACTCGGTAGCGCGTTCTGTAAATGCTTCATACAGTAGTGTGTTCATGTAGATAGTCGTAGGTTCGTCCCCCGTCCCTTCCGTGTGTGTGTGTCTCTGTGTGTGTGTGTGTTTCCAGCTGCCTCTGCGACTGATTATGCTTTTAGACGCTCCGCAACACATGCCTTGGCTATTGCCAACTATTGTCTTGCGGGTGACGTCAGCAGCCTACAAGTATGCCTGTGACAGCGCTCTGTTTAGCAAACTCGATAGCGCGTTCTGTAAATGCTTCATACAGTAGTGTGTATCATGTAGATAGTCGTAGGTTCGTCCCCCGTCCCTTCCGTGTGTGTGTGTCTCTGTGTGTGTGTGTGTTTCCAGCTGCCTCTGCGACTGATTATGCTTTTAGACGCTCCGCAACACATGCCTTGGCTATTGCCAACTATTGTCTTCCGTCTGGCGTCAGCAGCCTACAAGTATGCCTGTGACAGCGCTCTGTTTAGCAAACTCGGTAGCGCGTTCTGTAAATGCTTCATACAGTAGTGTGTATCATGTAGATAGTCGTAGGTTCGTCCCCGTCCCTTCCGTGTGTGTGTGTCTCTGTGTGTGTGTGTTTCCAGCTGCCTCTGCGACTGATTATGCTTTTAGACGCTCCGCAACACATGCCTTGGCTATGGCCAACTATTGTCTTCGGGTGGCGTCAGCAGCCTACAAGTATGCCTGTGACAGCGCTCTGTTTAGCAAACTTCGGTAGCGTTCTGTAAATGCTTCATACAGTCGTGTGTTCATGTAGATAGTCGTAGGTTCGTTCCCCGTCCCTTCCGTGTGTGTGTGTCTCTGTGTGTGTGTGTGTTTCCAGCTGCCTCTGCGACTGATTATGCTTTTAGACGCTCCGCAACACATGCCTTGGCTATTTCCAAATATTGTCTTGCGGGTGGCGTCAGCAGCCTACATGTATGCCTCTGACAGCGCTCACGTCAGTTAACTCGGTAGCGCGTTGTGTAAATGATTCATACTGTACTGAGTTCATGTAAATAGGCGTAGGTTCATCTCCCGTCCCTTCCGTGTGTGTGTGTGTTTCCGTTGCTTTCGACAATACAACTGAATAAGCAAATTGTTAAAGTGTTCACAATCAACAGTGTGATATTTAAAATCATGTTAAGACTCACATTGTTGATTGTGAACATTCTTAGACATAGCATATTTCCTGCACACGTTGTGGAAACAACAGCGTTGCATGTTTTAATGAACTGTTCAAATGTTACGAAGACTTGTGTTGTGTCGAACTACGGGGACTATTCTTGCTGCAGGTTGCCGGTTTGTTTGTGTTTCATAGTACAATATCATGTGTCGTGTGTTCATAGTATGCTTTCTGTGATGTTGACATGTGTGTGTTTCGTTAGCAATGCGTCTCTGCTTTCTATGCTGTGGCTACATCTCCATTGCTCGCATAGAAAGTGACAAATGGAAGTGTAAGGGTGGACATTTAAAGCCTGGATACTTCCATGTTATGTGTAAGTCTCCACGGGGCCAGCGGGTGATAAGCGCATACATGTCTATGAAGTACCTTTGGATACCATATCGACCTGTCGTGGACGAAATGTTTATGTTGACTGTTCCATCTACCTATGTGTGACATGGTTTGTGGCCATAGGGTGCCAGCAAGTCTTCCCTGTTCATTGGGTGTTTGCCATGGTGTATTGACATCAATCCTATTAATTCACGAAGGATGTCTTTCTTTGGTGTCAGCGCCATAGTTTGACCATCCTATGTCATTCCCAGCAGGCGTGGAGATTGTGCCATTGGTATCTTTACACAGGTGACCCATCTGTTCCACTGTATGGGCGTGTGATCCCCATAGATGTGCTGGCACATGGAGTGTTGTGTCGCGCGGTATCTGCCCAGCGGTCTTTCTTTGAATGGGGAGTGTGTACTGTACACCGTATCTGTATTCCCTGGGTTATGCCTTGCAACAGCTGTGGGATTCCCCCAGGTTTGCAGCTATGGGTGCCATCTTGGCGTCGTTTGTCCATCCATGGGAACTGCCTACTGGACACTAGTATCGGGCTGTCAACATTTCACAGCTGCATTCTCCATTTCCGGTGGATGATCGGTATTAGTATTGCGAATGCGCATATGCCATGGCCACGTCCGCTTTGCAGGCGGGGCGATGAATCATCTGCCAATCCACACCGACACCCATATTTGCATACCCACGATCCCATGTCTGCAACCCTCGACAGTACCCCTTGCACACCCTTCATGTGTGCGGAAATGGGATGTGAACGTACGTGTATGGATGCAGCAGCCTGGGGAGTCCTATTCATATGTCCTGCATTTCATGGACGGCTGTCATCACCCTTGAAGACACTTGTGGTGCATATATCTACCTGTGCCGTAGTCACGGCTGTCACCTCTTCTGGTTCACACTATGTTGCTCACACTCACTTAAGGAGTAATTTTGGGTCCTGCAATGGACACCGATGTGCATATGTAAAGTTTAGGACATGTTGGACTGTGTCCATTCGGCCAGTGGGTTTGACTGCCGCCGTATGTTCCCCATTCCCGGATGTCTGTCCGCCTACCCATATTATGTAGTGCTTTCGTAACCCGTGTCCTTCCACAATTTACCCATAGGGTGTTACTGTAGTCCTGCAGGTTGGCAACTGCTTTAGATAATCCTCACAGGTACCATTGTGAACTATCCGCCACTGTATTGTCAGTATAACACAGCGGTACATGTAGAACCTATTTATTCATGACAGTATGTCGGTTATGTGTGTGAGCGCCATATTTTAGCGATAGTATGACCTTCCTAGTTGACGTTGTTGGTGTGCCATTAATATGTGTTCCACAGGTCGCAGGTATGTTCCGCAGAGTGGGCGGGTGATCCCCACATACTTGATAGCACCTTCGCTGCTGTGTACACTGGGATTCGCATGGCAGGATGGATGTCTACGGGGTGTATCTACTGCTGTTTCCATCTTTATGTCCTGTGTCATGCCCTACTACGGCTGTGTGATTCCACCAGGTTTGCTATTATGGGTGCCATCTTGTCCGTGCGTTTGTCCATCCTTGGGAAATGCCTACTGGACACTGATGTAGGGCTGAACACATTTCACACATGCCTTTAGCATTACCCTATGGATGCTTTGCATCCTTACTGAGGACTAAGGCACGTCCTGTACCGCAGCCCTCCCGCAGGCGGGACAGCGGATTATCTGCCAAACAACACGAGCCCCATTTTGCATACCCAGGATACCATGGCTGCAACCCCCGATGCGCATGACACATCCTTCATGTGTGCGGAACTGGGATATGGGCGCACATGTATGGACACGGCAGTCTGGGGACCTCTGTTCATATGTCCTGCATGTCATGGGCAGGTATCATCAACCTTAAACACGCTGGTGGTGCATATGTCTAGCTGTGCCGTAGTCACGGTTAGTACTTTGATTGGCTGATCCCAGTGGATAGCAGGCAGACATCGTAATTTTGGAGTCCTACAATGGACACCGATGTGCATTTGTAAAGTGTAGAGCGTGTTTGACTGTCCCCATCTGGCCAGTGGTATTGACTGCGCTGTATGTTCCCCAGTCGTGGATGTCTGCTTGACTACCCATCGTTTGTATGACATGGCCTATCTATATCCACGTGCCAGTATGCGGAAATACAGCAAACCTTGCGTCCTGCCCATCTTCATAAGCGACATTATGGAACATATATCGGCGAAAACAGACACTGTCAAATCGATAGACTCCACAGTGAAAGGATACTGAGCTCTCTCAACTACTAACATGGGGCACCGTCGGATGCGGATTTCATGACATAGCCGTCCCTAATACACTTCCTTCAGAGTCGGTTTAAAGCGAAATAATCAATAAACCTGCTCATAGTTAGGTGGACAGTGCTCCAAGTCTTGATTATAACGTGACATATACATATCAGTGTTGCATGCCTTACTTCATGGAAACAATAATACGGCAACAATGTGTTAATATATATACAATATTGGTAAATACAATCAGTATCCGGACACATAGTTGATAATTGCTGAGAGTGCACCTTAGAATGTAGTGTGTTGATCAGGTTATTGTATATCGATGTGTATAATAGTAGCATTACGATAACAAAGCATGGAATCAATAAGTACTATTTAAGCATATATTTGACAATTATGAATGTAAGCGTGTGGAGGAGACATCCGTAACCTTCCCTGGTTCCACTGGATCACACACGCTACGTACACTCGCATGTCCGGATTGTGGGTTACGCGCAGCGCACATGCATATCCGTAGTCCGTTTATATATGTTTACAGTGTCTGTGTGGTTACGTGTTTTGCGTTACTTGTGACTATTCGGTAACATATGTCTGATCCGGTTGGCGGGCGTGTGCAGAAAGCACTTACAGCTTTATATATGTAACAGTCTTTGCAGCATGGGCGCTTTACGTACCGTGCACATCTATATGTTCTATAGTCATAATTCCAGCGTGACTGCAGTCACGTTTGGCGCTACTGTGACCAGTGCCGTTAGCTGTTCGTTGTCATTAATATGCATACCCTTGGTACCTATGTACATTTACATATCACCCCCGCACACCGCGCGTCACAGGCATCCATTCTCCTGCTGGGAAAGGTGCGGTACTGCATGTTGAACATTCCTAATTCCCCTCGCTCATGGCCCAGGATGCATATGTCGTCACCACAGGGCTGTTCAGATGACAGCTGCTTATATCCCATATGCATACAGGCCTTGATTGTCAGGGTGTTGCTGTGGTGCTTTGGGTTTGGTCTTGGCGCCCACTGTGCGGGACTGCCCTGACCCTGTACGAATGTTAGATGAGTCACATGGGCACGTTTGTCCGTGTCCATGGTACCATATCACGGCCCCAATTAGTCGTAACCGTGTGATCGATTGGCGGTGTATCCGTTGTAGATCTCGTTATACTAATTGCACGGTCTGATCGAACTAACCAATTTCCATTACTAACCCTCCGTATGTATGGCCTGTGTCGCAATATTACAAGGGTTTAACATTGCGTGGCGACTTTCACTGAGCCACAGACATGTCCGTTGCTTTGTTTGGCCGGTTCGCTGTGCTACACACATTTAACATGGCGTAACAGGTTGAACAGCTCGAACCACGAGGACATCGGGTTGTCCGTCGTTGTCTATTATTGAATGTCTCTGTGGAGTTTGTTTCACAAAGCGACACATTGTCGGCATTGTTAGCGGACATCTCGCGCAATGCGTCCGCACCGCCCGGGTGGCGTATGTCTGCCTTTGGCGGCGAACAGGCATTATGCTGTGCCATTATGTCTGGGGATATATGGTTTCCTTCCTTACATAGATGATGTGCCATACTAGCAATGACCCTAGCGATGACCAGCGTCTGGGTGTGGGTACTGCTGTATTACCCACGGGAAGAGTGGCCTTAGGGTAAGTGGTGACCTAGGCAGAAGTTGCCACCGATACATCACCGCTACCCCCTCCTGGTCTACCTACACCAAATAGAGTCTGGAAAGGTGCCCGGTAGAGCAACACCCTAGGCGGCTACCTACTTGGCCTATGCCTAAGGCCGGCTATGTGTGTGGTCCCTTGGGCATCGGACTCGAGGCGATGCCACGTCTGCCGTGGGTATGTCCAGCATTACCCACATCCAGCCCCAAGGCAGTCAACACAGCATCCATGGGTCCACATGGTGTCCCAGCTGTGTACTCCAGGAACTCTATGGAATTTAACCCACACTTAGGACAGCTGTTTAATCCTAGCCTCACCTCAGGATCGTGCCTGAGTAGTAGCACAGGGCGACTGTAGTCACACTCCACATAGATGGTGCCTCCACTGACCCTGGTTATTACCATACCATTAGTTTGACAAGCCTTATCTGCAAAGCCATGGAGATGGATCATAATGGGACACATAGATAAAGACATAGGGGATCCGCATACTTTGGATACAACCCAGTTTAGCTTGGTCATAGTCAGATCATGCCCTTTACACGTGTTTCACTTTGTAGAATCAGTCACCAAGGCCATTGCTGAGGGTAAAGCAGTCCATACAGCCTACCTCAACCCGGCAGAGGCCTTGACACAATACCCCCTCGGGTATACTTGATAAACCCGTCATCTTGAATGTAAATCCATACATCGCCATATGGGTTGCAAGCGGGCTAAGTCACAGAACACACATGGCCATAGTTGCTGGCGCCATGTCATACTCACAGCCAGTCACAGGTGGTGTCCCATGGGGCTCAGTCCTGGGTCCACTATTTCCAGCATCTCGTTTCCAATGTACACGCATACACAGGGGTTATGGGTGACAATGTTTGCAGGCGACTGCAAACCGGATGCCAAAGTCAGACACACATCTGACACAGATATCCTTCAGGAGTGCCTCACAGATGTGGATAAGTGGTACCAGAGACATGTCCTACAGCTAAATGCCAGGAAATGCATAGGCATACCCTTCGGGAAGAACAAGGTTACCCGAGCTACCATATAGGTGGCAATCCACTGAGCACGGAGGGGTTACCAGTGATCTGGGGACACGTGTTGTTGTTAACCGTTCGTTAGACACACATGTTGCTAACATAGTTAGGTAGACCTTCCACATTGCCCACATCATCATGAAGGGATTCACATCTAGATCAGGGAGGTCATTGTCCCCTTGTACTCATCACTCAATAGACCTATGATTGGGTACAATGCCCGTTCAGAATGTATCTGACCCAACACCTGCAGCAGCTGGAAAGGCACCAACAGTTCTTCGACAAGCGGATGCAGGGTCTCAGGTATATGTGTTATACTGACCGACTGAAAGAATTCCAGCTGTATACAGTTGCATACCACTTGCCCAGAGGTGACCCGTGCCTGGCATGCGGCTAAGTCGAACAGATCTGATGACTATGCTTCACGTAAATAAGTTAGATCCCTCAGAACCACAAGGGCAGCTGGCGTACACCTTGACACTGTCATTAATCGAGCGTGTTGTTGGGACGGATTCATCACCCAGACACTCACTATGCTGTGGAACGACATCCCAGTACATGTGAGGGCAAGCACCTCGCTGGCCTTGTGTTAGTATTTACACATGGATGTCTGAATTGATTTATTTAAGTAACCTTCTAAATGAATGTTACATTAGCACATTGTGAATCTTTACATTTCGTTGGTCTATTTTACAGTAGTCATAATCATACGGTTTATGTGTATATATTATGGTTCATTTATATTACTAGGTGTCTGCAGTTCTGTTAATATATTGGCACAATCCGTAGGACATATATATGTATCTTACACAGTCAGACATTTGGAAAACATTTTATGTTGGTTCATGTTTCATATATGTACATATATTTCTATTTTCCGATGAAGACTGTACCTTTCGAAGCAATGTCTGATGTCCTCACTGTGTGGGATGTGTAACCCAAGTAAGGTTTGTTCGCTTGTCTGCCTTTAAGGCATGTAATTAGTACCTAGCACATCTAATGTACCGACCAATTAATGCTTGTAAATGTAGTAGGTTGGACTGCATTGTATGTAGTCTGAATAAGTCTGCTTATGAAGCAGGCGAAGTGAGCTCAATAGACTATGGTGACTGCCTTTAATTCTTGTTGTGCTCTGGTTGGCCACAGGCGGTCCCTACAGTACCTCGTCTTTGCTTTGGACTTCATCGGCTGGTTGTCTGTGTTTGTTGTATGGGGAATGTCAACTGTAGTCCCTATGTGTATGACTTGTGTAATGCCTTACTACGGCAGTGTAATTCCACGGGTTTGCAGTTATGGGTGCCATCTTAGTCATACGCTTGTCCATCCATGTGAATTGCCTACTATACACTGGTATAGGGCTGTACACATTTCACACCTGCATTTTGCATTCCCGGAGTATGGTGTGCATTATTAGCGGAGAGTGGCGCATGTGCTACGCACGTCCCTCCGCAGGCGGGACAAAGGATTGCCTGCGAAACAACACCGAGGCCAGATTCTACATACCCAGACTCCCTTGACTGCAACAGTGGACAGTACCCATTACACATCCTTCATGTGTGCTGCAGTGTGATGTGGTCGCAGCTGAATGGACCCGATACCCTGGGTATTTCTGTGCATGTGTGCTGCAGTTCATGGACAGCTATCATCAACATTGAACACGCTTGCGTGCCTATGTGTACCTGTGACGTGGTGGCGACAATTAGGTCACATGAGTAATGCAGGAAGCTAGCAGGCATTCTCTGAACAGAATTTTTGGGTCCTACAATGGACACCGATGTGCATATGTCAAGTTAGATGTTGCTGGACTGTGTCCACCTGCCCAGTGCTTTTCACTGCTGGTGTATGTTCCCCAATCGCGGATGTCTGTTTGACTACCCATTCCACATGGTGCTACATAACCAGCTGATTTAGTACTGTGAACAAATGACATACATCCAAAGATGCTGGTTACCAACTGCTTCATATAAACCTCAGACATCCCAATGGGACATATCCGTCACTATATTTCCAATATAACACCACGGAACATGTTGCTTACCTATGCATTCATTTAACCATGTTGTCTTCATAGGTGGGAATGCCATAGTTTACATATCCTACTTGGCGTTGTGTGTGTGCCATTAGTATGTGTTCCACAGGTCGCACATCTGTTCCGCTGTACGGTAGCGGGTGCTCCTCAGTCTGTTGCTGGCAGACTGAGTGCTGTGTGTTCCAGTGTTGGCACGACAGTCCGGCTTTGTATGTGGAATGTCAACTGTAGTCCCTATGTGTATTTCCTGTGTTATGCCTTACAGCGGCTATGTCATTTACCCGGGTTTGCAGTTGTGGGTGCCATCCTGGCCATACGGGTGTCCATCCATGACAATTGCCTACTGGACACTAGTATAGGGCTGTACACATTCCACACCTACATTTAGCATTCTCCGGAGTATGGTTTGCATTATTAGCGGAGAGTAAGGCAGGTGCTACGCACACATCCCTCCCACAGGGCGGGAGGAAGGATTGCCTGCGAAACAACACCGAGCACAGAGTCTACATACCCAGAATCCCTTGACTGCAACAATTGACAGTACCCATTACACATCCGTCATGTGTGCGGAACTGTGATGTGGATGCAGTTCTATGGACCCGGTACCCTGGGTATTTCTGTGCATCTGTGCT
This sequence comes from Protopterus annectens, assembly GCF_019279795.1. Lineage (NCBI taxonomy): Eukaryota > Metazoa > Chordata > Ceratodontiformes > Protopteridae > Protopterus > Protopterus annectens. The sequence continues at coordinate 1,260,960,455 of NC_056739.1, read as the reverse complement.
GCATTACATGGACAGCTATCAGCAACATTAAACACGCTTGCGGTGCATATGTGTACCTGTGACGACAATGAGTTCAGGTGCAGCGTTGAAATAAGATTATTCGATTCTTTCCACAATTTTTGGGTCCTACAATGGACACCACTGTGCATATGTAAAGTGTAGAGCTTGTCGGACTGTGTCCTTGTGAGCAGTGGGTTTCACTGATACTGTGTGTTCAGGAATCGCGGATGTCTGTTGGACTACCCATTCCACATGGTGCTACATAACCAGGTGATTTAGTACTGTGGACAAATGACATACATCCAAAGATGCTGGTTAGCAAATGCTCCATATAAACCGCAGACGTCCCAATGGGACATATCCGTCACTGTATTTCCAATATAACACCACCGGAACATGTTGATTACCTATGTATTCATTCAACCATGTTGTCTTCGTAGGTGGGAATGCCATAGTTTACACATCCTACGTGACGTTGTGTGTGTGCCATTAGTATGTGTTCCACAGGTCGCACATCTGTTCCGCTGTGCGGTAGTGGGTGCTCCTCAGTCTGTTGCTGGCAGACTGAGTGCTGTATCTTGCCGGTGTTGGCACGAGGGTCCGGCTTTGTATGTGGAATGTCAACTGTAGTCCCTATGTGTATTTCCTGTGTTATGCCTTACCACGGCTATGTCATTTACCCGGGTTTGCAGTTGTGGGTGCCATCCTGGCCATACGGGTGTCCATCCATGACAATTGCCTACTGGACACTAGTATAGGGCTGTACACATGCAACACCTCCATTTAGCATTCTCCGGAGTATGGTTTGCATTATTAGCGGAGAGTAAGGCAGGTGCTACGCACACATCCCTCCCACGGGGCGGGAGAAGGATTGCCTGCGAAACAACACCGAGCACAGAGTCTACATACCCAGAATCCCTTGACTGCAACAACTGACAGTACCCATTACACATCCGTCATGTGTGCGGGACTGTGATGTGGACGCAGTTCTATGGACCCGGTACCCTGGGTATTTCTGTGCATCTGTGCTGCATTACATGGACAGCTATCAGCAACATTAAACACGCTTGCGGTGCATATGTGTACCTGTGACGACAATGAGTTCACTTAAGTGTTGAAAGAAGGCGGCATTCCTGTCTTTAGACAAATTTTGGGTCCTACAATGGACAACACTGTCAATATGTAAAGTGTGGAGCTTGTCGGACTGTGTCCTTGTGAGCAGTGGGTTTCACTGATACTGTGTGTTCAGCAATCGCGGATGTCTGTTGGACTACCCATTCCACATGGTGCTACATAACCAGGTGATCTACTACTGTGGACAAATGACATACATCCAAAGATGCTGGTTAGCAACTGCTTCATATTAACCGCAGACATCCCAATGGGACATATCCGTCACTGTATTTCCAATATAACACCACCGGAACATGTTGCTTACCTATGCATTCATTTAACCATGTTGTCTTCATAGGTGGGAATGCCATAGCTTACATATCCTACTTTGTATTGTGTGTGTGCCATTACTATGTGTTCCACAGGTCGCACATCTGTTCCGCTGTACGGTGGCGGGTGCTCCTCAGTCTGTTGCTGGCAGACTGAGTGCTGTATCTTGCCGGTGTTGGCACGAGGGTCCGGCTTTGTATGTGGAATGTCAACTGTAGTCCCTATGTGTATTTCCTGTGTTATGCCTTACCACGGCTATGTCATTTACCCGGGTTTGCAGTTGTGGGTGCCATCCTGGCCATACAGGTGTCCATCCATGACAATTGCCTACTGGACACTAGTATAGGGCTGTACACATTCAACACCTCCATTTAGCATTCTCCGGAGTATGGTTTGCATTATTAGCGGAGAGTAAGGCAGGTGCTACGCACACATCCCTCCCACGGGGCGGGAGAAGGATTGCCTGCGAAACAACACCGAGCACAGCGTCTACATACCCAGAATCCCTTGACTGCAACAATTTACAGTACCCATTACACATCCGTCATGTGTGCGTAACTGTGATGTGGACGCAGTTCTATGGACCCAGTACCCTGGGTATTTCTGTGCATCTGTGCTGCATTACATGGACAGCTATCAGCAACATTAAACACGCTTGCGGTGCATATGTGTACCTGTGACGACAATGATTTCAGATGCGCATTGAAATAAGACATAATTCGATTCTTTCCACAATTCTTGGGTCCTACAATGGACACCACTGTGCATATGTAAAGTGTAGAGCTTGTCGGACTGTGTCCTTGTGAGCAGTGGGTTTCACTGATGCTGTGTGTTCAGCAATCGTGTATGTGTGACTACCCATACTGTGTTGTGCTACAGGAACCATGTCTTCCGACACCAGAAACCAATGCTATACATCCAATGTTGCAGGTTAACAACCACTTTCATACCATACCCAGAGGTCACGATTGGGAGGTATTGCCACTTTATTGTCGGAACAACACCCCAGACTGTGTACATCATGGGAACTTTAGGCCAGTCTTACGGCCATTTCCAAATGTAATTGGCAGACACATGTCAATACATGTATGATAACACATATTGTCATGCAGAAGTTGATCTATGTTATTTGGACATTGGCTTCTGCTTTTGGCATCCGTTGCTGTGAGTGTTGCCAGTTACCATACACATTGCTTGCTCAGAGGCAGACTACACAATACTGCGCAGTACTGTGGTCTCCTTTAATGACCCTGAGCCAGTGGTCGATGATGCGGCAGCCACTGCATCAATCACATTGCCATCTACCAGTACCTACAGGACTGCATGAGCCAGTCATTCACTTACCCAACTGTGGTTCACTGTACCAATGCCATGCATCCAGTGTGGTGTACCCCAGCCATACACAAAATGTACAACACGAGGAGGTGGCTACTACAAGGTGGAGCAGACACCTTGTGAGGTGTGACACCCTTGGTCATCATATGTGTAGACCTACACACTGTCATGAAATAGTCAGGGCACATTCCACAGATATACCTACATGGACCTGGCTAACAATCATACCACCTTCAGTTGCTATGCTGGACACCTGGGAGCTCAGTCCCACATATGCTCTGACTGGGTTCACATAGAGGTGGGGTTTACTCAACATACACACATTGCCAACATACAGGCTGACAAGTCCAGTGAGGACATCTCCACACCCTCCCCACACATGAGGAGATGTGTGTACCACTGGTTTGTGGTCACCAAATGTTCTGTGACACACAGGTGGGACATGCTCTCTCCAAGGTAGTGGACATAGCATCGATGAGACCAGCTGGTGACCGCGCTGTGTACTCCACTATCTCGGTTATGAATTGGACCCACAGTTAGGACAGCTATTTCTTTGTAGCCTCACCTCAGGTAGGGTACCCAGGTTGTGTCACATGGCAACTGTAGTCCCACGTCAGGAGGCCAATACCTCCACTGAGGCTGGTTATTACTGTCCCATTACCCTGAGGAGACCTATCTGCAAAGACATGGGGAGGGATCATACTGTGGCTCGTACATGACTGCATAGGGGACATACTTACTTTGCCTCACACACGGTTTGTCTTGTTCAGGGGCGGTTCATGCCTTTAAAGCATGGTTGACATTTTCAGGACAGTCGCGCTTGACCACTGATGGAGGTGTTGCGGTCCATACAGCCTACCTCGACCTGGCAAAGCCCTTCATCACATTACCCCCCTCAGGTATCGTTGATAAACCCATTGGCTGGGATGTGAACACGCACATCACAGAATGTGTTGTAAACTGTCTATGTGACACAACCCACACGGTCATAGTTGCTGGCAGCATATCAGACCTACTGCCTGTCAGAAGTGGTGTCCCATGGGGCCCTTCCATGTGTGCACTCCTGTCATACACCTACATCTTCACGGTACAGGCACACACAGGGTGCTATGGGCAACAGTGTTTGTAGATAACTGCAAAACAGGTGCCATAGTGGGACAGACATCTGACACAGATATCCTTGAAGGGGCCTCCCAGGTATGCATATCTGCTGTCAGGGACATGTCCCACAGCTAAATGCAACGTCATGCAACATCATACCTGTGGAAGTACTAGGTCACCCTGTCCAGCATATAGGTGGCTGTCCACTCAGCACAGGGGTGATTACCAGGAATCAGGGGACAGTGTTGGGCGGTCACCATTCATTCCACACACACGTTGCTATCGTGGTTGTGTGGGTCTTCTACATTGCCCACCTGTTGGTGCAGGGATTCACATCTACATCAGGCTAGGTCATTGTTCCCTTGTACCCATTATGTGTTACACCTATGATCTACTACATTGCCCCATTCAGACTGTATCTGACCATACACCTACAGCAGCTGGGAAGCCCACATAGGTTGATCGTTGTACAGATGCGGATGACACCATTTTCTGTAATGCTGCTGGCCATGTAGGACCCCTGCCACATCACGTCACATACCTGCTGTTTGGTGTTGACCTGTGCCTGACATACAAGGCCATGTCAACCCATATGTCATGTGTATGCTTCACCTACTGTATCCGCATCCCTCAGAATCACTAGGGCAGGTGACATTTACCCTGTCACGGTCATTCATGGGATGTGTTTGGGTGACACATATATCACCCAGACAATCATTATGCTGTGGATCTACATCACAGTACATGTGAGACAGACATCCTTCCTAGCCTTGTTCGCAGCTATGTTGTCCATTGGATGGAGAATTGCAGGTATAGGCCAGGGATTACATCATTATCACTGCTTGGCGGAGATACAGCAATATCATGGGTATTTCATCTGAAGCACAGAAGGTTGGCAAAGTCATCCTAACTATGGTGTAGTATTATGGCTGGGCCTGGGGCGATGGCCTACCCTGTACCTATGGACGTGTGAACCTATATTCATAGTTTGTCACATGTACAATTCTCTATCCACTAAAGTCTTCGCCACTGTATATTTCTGTGGCACATGATTGTCCTCTGTATTACATGCAGGTATGCTGTGTCGTTGCACATACGTCACAGTTGATGACAGTGTATCTGTGTCCCTAACACTGTGATACTGAGGACTACCACACAACCTTCACAGCATTACATGCATATGTCCATTCTATTCTTCTTTGGCCTATGGGATTCTGTGAATGAAAACATTACTCATGTCCCTGTTTGTGCATGCTTCATGTTGGTGTTTGACCAGGCTCCCTTGCAGGCATGTGTTGGGCGGTAGTGTGTCTGTGTGTTTGCCATGTGTTTTATTGCCAGTACATCTGTGGGAGGTGTAGTTGGCACATGTTCCTCTTTGCAGGGACACCCATCCTGGTGTTTGTGTCATGCATCTGCACTTGGCACGTGCCATATGTCCTGTACTATTCCCACAGTCGTGTATGCCTTCATGCACTACTACTGCGTGTTACTGGCTGTGTGTATGTGGTACACATGGACATTGTGATGTTTGTCTTGACCTATTCCAATGCTAGACCGTAAACATCTGTCAATTAAGTATTTTAAATCAAACTGTAACACTCATTCGTATTTTCAACATGACACTTATTGACACAGGAAGCTGGGATTAATAACATTTTATTACTGTGCAGCAGGAGGCAAAGGAGTATGCAGTCAAAGTTTAGACATCTGTTCAACTCTATACATGTTACATCTGTATGAGCATTCTGTATACTATCATCTTTTACACACATTAATGATGTTGTCAGTCACAAGGCATTTACATTGCTAGAGTACAGAACATTGTATTCCTACAACAGTGCTCAGGTAATACTTATTACATGTTTTCCCACCGGATAGCCCAACCTTGCGAGCCACATATTCAGTTAGACTGTACTTTGGTAAGTTCTGCTCTGACACGGTTCCAACACTGTTCATATTCAGTCCTCACTCCGTGTCCTACTAGGTTCCTGTGTCTCTCTGCTGAGCAGCTGTACTCTGTGTTACAGCTCAAAGCCTATCCTCCTCAGTAGAAGGATGACAGATATACCTGTACATACATGTATTATTCTGTAACCGAGCAGATGACTAATGCTGACTGACATACACCTGCTGCACTGGTTACTGCTAGGGTTAGGGTTCAATCACACTGCAGCTACACTACAAGCAATTACATGCATGAGAAGCTGTACTGCTATATTGTCAGGTAGAATAATATGCATTATACACTATTAGCTTCTAAAGTTGCCGTCATATTATGTTTAAATATGTACTTTGCTAACATCCTCCCACGTTTGGTTGCTCCTGCTCTATCCAGAGACATATACAAGATTATTTCATTCCTGGCGTCTTCCTCTGTGGAGCGTTTAACTAGGCAAGTAATTTGATGTACATTGCAAGTAGGATTGCATTTTCTATTGACAAATACCACTACAGGTCTTGATACATAGTGTCGGGTACAGGTATGTTGCCAGAGTCCTGACTAATACTTACATGCACAGTATCCGCACTAGACACATGCTCCCAATATGAGCAGAACAACACAAATGGCAATCATGATATTCAGTATGACTGACCCCATCCACCCAATGGTTTGTGGAAATGGTTCGGCAGTGGGTTTGGGCCTGGTTCCGCCATGGATGACACCTGCTATATTACCTGTAGGTGGGCGTTGCTTTTGGTCTCTTCATGTGGTAGTTGGACACAGCGATCTTCTTCAGTAAGCGCACACGTACCAATTCTCAGCGCCACGGTGCAGTCGTGCACTATTACATTTTGTGACACAACAGTTCTCATTGCATCCAGTTCATCAGTCACATGTTCAGGGGCGGGTACTCACATTCATCCTTCCTCCAACAGTTTTTTTAACTTCCTCTGTTCCTGATTGATTTCACTACTCCAGAAGCTGGGTGTTCCAGCCCAGGTTGTGACACTGTCACTGAAGTCCATATGAATCGGTATTCCTTTATCTCTTGCAGAGGACTGACATGTCAGAACAGCTTCCATTTCACCCACTGGATTAGTAGGTTTCTCGACTGTGTTCCCAGTTCTTCGAGCTATATGTGTTATAGTTCGTTTCGCACCCACAGGCAATTGTACAGTATGTCATGTGACTGGAGCCAGATAACCCAAATAACAACTGCGGACCAATTCCCAGGTAACCATTGCTATGCTTATTTCCCACAAACAACATAACTATATTCTACTTTATTACTGATGCGGGTTACCTCTGCATGTAACAAATTCCTGTCTCTAACAGAGGAATGTTTATACAATTCAGGATGTTTCTGCACATCCTTCAACATTATTCTCATGATGTTTCAATACAAATTAGGAATGGTGCTACAAGTTGTACTGTGATCTTTGGCTGTTATATGACATTCGTAAGACACAGTTATGTTACAAATACTCCCACCAACTGAAACTGTACCATGTTTATGATAACATACAATTCCTTTTTGTGTAACAGGTAAGTACATTGCCACGTTGTCCTGTGATCTCACAGAACCTGTATCAAAGTGTAGATATTCACAAGTCTCAATCTATCCCCAAGGGGACAACATGCATCGGAAGTCCTCCATATGATGTAGGTATGGCAGTACAAACACAGCAATTTAAAGTGTTCCTAGTCTCTATATGCACACGCATCATGCCTAGGTATCTGTTGAAGTGTGGAAGACACTCTGTGACCAGTTGATCACGTATCAGTATTTGTATCCGTGTAGTTATATGCAGGTAAGGTCCCAGAAATTGTGGCGTAAACACAAACATGGTTAATAGGTGTATAATCATTAGGACAGCAAACATAAATGTCTTTGGGGTTGCTTTGTATTGTTATATAGTCTTCGCCGTGTGATTCGGGCTCTTTGGTATATCAGCTACAAGATGTCAATCAGACTTGATATCCTTTACCAGTTTGAGAAATGTGAGGTGGACCCAGGTCGACCTCTCTGCAAACTTTACTGCGGTGGCGTTGCCAACAGTACCGGTACAGACATTCGCACTGTCCACTTGGCAATACTGTTCTTTGGATAACAGTGACATACACACAGGATACTGGTGTCAGCTATGCTTCCGTCTTCGTTTGCTCTTATCTGTAACAGACTTTAACTGAAGAACAGTGTTACTAGTTAACAATCCTCTCATGTCACCTACTACTGAGTCATCGACCTCCGGCTCTGCAGGCATGACAGCTTTCCACTCTGGCACATGATATGCCATTCCACATACTACTTGAAACTGGGTGCAGGACTTTACATTTGGAACTGTTGTCATGCTCAGCAATGCTAGAGGTAGACAGCTGATGTAACTCGTCTGGATGTCACCCACCAAACTCCTCTACTTATTTCTCGGGATCCCATTCTACGGCGGCAGCAGTCGTGCTGAGTGTGGGTTGTACCTGCAATTGACATTCATGGTGTCTGAAGTAATCCCCCAGGTAGCGTGATTGTCTGGTTAACTACATGTGTTCTACTGTCACTGTAGCTTCTTTACAGCATGCCAGATCTAGGGATACTTAATTTTACTGGCACCTTTGCCACTGCTGCTGCATCCGGATTACTGGTTGGGAATGCTTCTACCCATTTTGATTATATATATGTGTAATCGCTGAACAGTATTTGTTCCCTTCACATTTATGCAAATGTATGAATTCCATACAAATAGTGCAGAGCAGTTAGGGTGGTGTAGGTAAACTCACTCCCTTCGGTTTAAATACTCCCTGTGCATGATATCTCTGACAAGCGTGACACGCTGCTCATGAGGTTTGTATGTGGTTCGTCATTCCGTATGTTAGGGGTATTCTGTTAACCAAATGTACCATCCCCCCTGTTGAGACATGTCTCTACCATTGGCTCCACAAAGCCGCATATCTGAATATCTTAGACGTTAATATTGGCTTTATCACTGTGGATATGTGCAGTCCGTGTTCAAGGATTGCTCCTCGTCATAACCACGTCGGCTTTTCTGCTTCGTAGTTGCTGTTTGCATTGTTTGGACAGTTTCTACATGTAAACAGTCTGAGGTTTGGCATTCCTCATCCACACAGACACTTTCCAACTGTGGCGCTGCTTGTTTTGCAGGTGCATGAGCTCATGCCTCACCTTTCCTACTGTTATCCTGTTGCTTTCTATGCCCTGCACATTTACAATTACCTACTTCAGTGGGTAACTGCATGTAGTCTAATGCATTCAGGTTCGTATCGCATGATTAATCGGTTTACGGTGGATGTTATCATTCCCTATTCTTCCACTGCTGCTCATAAACATGCACTGCACAGACAACAGAATGACTATCGGGACATATGTCCACACATCATTTTCGCTACAGTACAGGCACGTGTTAAAGCTATCTATTCTGCTGCTTGAGCAGACACGTTATGCTGCAGGGTTTGGCCGTCTACAGTGTCATTATCAATAACTACTGCATAAACTACTTCATTCGTTCCTGTAGGGCTCTGTCTACATGATCCGTACACATTAACTGTCACCTCTGCATCATCTAAGGGTATATCAGTGTTATCATGTCTGTGTGTAGTTATTTAATCCATTTCGTATAGGCAACTGTGTGGTGTGCCATACACAGGTGTCAGGCGTGGCGTTGATAGGTTTCATGTTGTACAGCGTTCAATCACCATGTGAGGTTGACTCAGTGGTATGGTCAGACATGACAAATGTGTAGCACGAGTCAGGAATTCTATCTTCTCTTGCAGCAGATTGATCGCAACTGCATGACACATTCTCACAGTGAGAGGGTGGTCTAGTAACATTACGGCTGGGGCCTGTACTGCCATGGGTGCTACAACAACTGCCTGTACACAATGTGGCACTGACCATGCCACAGTGTCCAACTGCAATGAGTAGTCAGCTATTTAGCGTTGCTTACTTCCCTGCTGTTGCATCAAGACTGTCGTCATATATCTCCGCTTACAATCTACGGTCTGACAACATGTGTTATGATTATTCACGAGACCTACTACAGCTGTTGAGGCTATCAATCGTTCTAGTCTGCATAACGCTGTTTCTGCTACTGTAATCCGGTGTACTATGTGTTGTGCTGCCATAGGTGTATTAAAGGTTAAGGCAAACAATACAGCGGATTGCACAGCATTGTTTGGTATCCAGATTTAACATGTGTTAGTCGGCCCAGACACGACATCATTCCCTTCTTGTTAGTTGGCTTGGGTGGTTATTATATTGCTACCTTCCTATCGTCATGTGATGTTCTACCCTACTTGGATACCAGATATGCCAGGTAATTGACCTGTATTCTCTGTAGTTGCAATTTATGCTTGCTTACTTTATGTCCCTGTTCTGCTGATTATCTCAATAATGCTATTGTATCTTCCTAAAATTGCTGCTGGGTAGGGGCCGCAAGCAGAATATCATCAATTAAAGTGGAGCTTGACTGGCCCGGGTGGAGTTGACACGAATGTAGCTAGCCATCCCTGTGAGAATATCGTTGTACTTTCACAGTAGCCCGCGATAGCGGGTATGGCTGTATCTGTCACCCTGACTGTACAAGCAAAGCAATACGGACTATGTGGATGTATAGGTATTGCAAAGTAAGCATAGCTTATATGTACCACGGTAAGATACTTCTGTGGCATGTTCATTGCATTGAATATAGTGTGTGGGTCTGGCACCAACGCTACCCTAAGTATTCTTACATGATTTACAGCTTATACATACTGTACCATCCGCCATTCCCCTTTTGGTTTCCGGTCAGGAGATACAGGGGTATTGCATGGTGAATAGCGATTACTTTGTGGATCGGAAATTCCCTCTATGACTTTGCAGATATCTTCTGGTGTCCACGGTCTATCGCTACGGGGGTTGGGTCCTGGCCTTCCTGTCCTGCCTGATGGTTCGGTACTTCAATTAATTGACAGATATCCTCACTCTGTTGTAGTACTGTGTTCTTACTCGGGTGTCCCTAGGTATGTTACGTGTTTGGGATGTGGTTTCGATAGCTTCTATTACATTTGTTCGTTATGCTACCTCTGTTGCCACAGGATACCGTGTGGGGACTAGCCTGCCCTCCGGCTTAATATCCTGCATGTGGTATCTGCGGTGGTAGGGTGTTGTGGGGGGGGGGCGATCGGTACTACTGTATTATGATCTTCTCTGTGTACGTATGATGCTTAGCCATTTGTAGTGTTCTATTCCCTTGGTACACTACCTCAGTCCACCGATGTGCATGGCGGATACCCAAATGACGCTGTTTTGTCGCCTGCACATCTTAGGGCTGCCACCTTTTCCAATGCACAATGTGGGACATTAGTGTTGGAGCGTGTAATTTGCCTGGAAAATGCATGCCCACGGCCAGAACATAGGACAGGTATTCACGTTTTGCCAGGTGGCGACCAATTGTTGTAGCATTTCAGTTGCTTATTCTGTTTATTATTATATTTTGCTGTTCCACATACAAATTTACTGTTTTATGCTACCATTTTGATATATATCTGGGAAATGTTTGTCCTGAGATATCAGGACATTTGACATGTGTTCGGTTTATTTACAGGACACGGCTGGCCAGAGAGGGCATATCCCTCTCAGGGTGGAACAGGTGTTTACCTTGGAACATATGCATCAAATTTTCAGCGATTACAATGTTTCAGTAGCGGTATGTTGCCTAATATACCATCAATGTCATATTTATTACCCCATTTTGCTGCGTAACTCACATTATGTGCTCTCTGCGATTGCATATTCTTCACGTCACCCGTCAAGCGGATCACATGATCTGTTGCTTCAATAATCTCCCATATCCTCTACACGACTGCTACGTACCCTTCTGTCATAACACGTGTGTCTCCTTCCCTGTATCCACTGTAGTGTCTACATTCACTATTTACTCTGCTGTGTGTTCCCCTGACCTATGTTCAGATTTAACAGTATGTGGGCAGGTCTTGACCCGATATCAGTACTGTTAACAGAAACACAATGTAGTCTGGTCCCTGATCTACAATAGACACAGAAAGGCAGACACTCCTTACCTGGGCCTCCTGTTTAAGGCTGCACGTTTTCTTCTTGGGATCCAGTTTTCCGCTTTTCAGCCACAGATCAGACAGTAAACAGCCTCTTTACACACAACAATTCAGTCGGAGGTCTTTTCATTCAAGAAGAACCATTTATGCATATTCTCCAGCGTACATGTCTAACCAGCCATGCACTCTGACCTGTAGCTTACCAAGGGAATTCGGATTACAAGGATCACGATGTGAAATAAGTTGTTACAACCAGACTGTAGTTATCAGTAGGCTTTTCTAAGTGACAGCCGATAACACAGGAGGCTCGGGTTCGGACAGTTTTAGTAGTGTACACAGGCAGGCTAAATAATGTACAGTCCAAGTATGAGAGTTTTGTCTGACTCTATACAGTAAGCAGTTTCTTTATATAGTGTTTACAATCAGCTTTTGCCCACCTTACTGGCGTGGTCGGTCACAGGGCATTTCCATCACTATGGTCCGCAATAGTCTATACATACGTGGGTGCTGGGCTCGTGCTTTTAAATTGTTTTCTCATGGGAATAACACAGCCTTGCAAGGCACCTTGTACATTACAGTATCCTTTTGTGATTGTAGCTGTTTCAAGGACCCTAGACTGTTACGATACAGTGGACAGTTAATTTCTTAATCGTTGCTTTGTCTCTCTGGTAGGGAGTTGTACTGCTATCTTCCATTGAGCTCACAAGGCCATCCTCCTCTGGGGAAGGAGTGCTGTTATGCATGTACATACATTTATTGTTCTGTAACCCAGCAAATAATTAATGATGACAGACATGAGCCTGCTGTCCTGCTTACTGCCAGGTTCAGAATTCCATCACAGTACAGCTTAGCTTCACCAATTACATGCAGGCTTAGTTCTGCTGCCATATTATGCGGTACAATTCAATACATTATATAGTATTTGAGTGTAAACTGGAACTTCATATGTGTTTCTATATATTTCTGAACAACATCCATCCAGCCATATGCATGTTGTTCCATCCTTTACCTTGACCGTGTGTATTTGTCCGTCCAGCCACGCTAATCTCCACATGTGATGTCCCAGTTTCCCCTTCTTTGCCTGTAGCACCCTGTTAGGATGTCCTGTGTGTTAGGCACCTGTTCCGCTATATGTGATCGACTTCACTGCAAAGATAATCGTCGATGCGGTGGTCCAACGACCCGACTTGTCCACATGTGTACACTTATGTGCACCGTGTCGTATGCAAACCTAGATGGTTTGGGCGGGTACATACTACATGCGGATGTACACATTCTGCTGACACATTCACATGCAGCCATTTACATATCTGTACCTGCGGTGGGTTGCTGACATGTAGAGTGCGTATTTGCCCGCGTGGCATTGCCTAACACAAACATCTTACCACAGTTCAGGTATGCACATTGTGTGTGGTTGTATAGCTGCACACGGATGCTAGCAGGTTTGGGTGCAGGGGTATACATGGGTGTGACTGACATGTACAATGAGGCTATTGTGTAGTACATCCGAATGCATGGGTTCTGCTTCTGGATATTACACTTCATCATACACCATCCAGTGTATGCAACAGAGACGTTGCTGGGTCTGGGATATGTTGCTATGCACATGTTTGCCTGTGTTTGGGGTATCTTGCTTCCTTACTGTTGTTATGTCGGCACAGCTACCCGGCTATGTACTGTCACTACTGCTTGTGACCATTATGGTTGGCACCTTTTCCAATGCCCATAGTGGGGCATGTTATGTGGACACTTCGAAATTTGCAGGACTACACATACCCAGGGCTAGTGCAGTAGACAGAACTTCACTTGTTTGCCATACTATGAGCCTATTCTGTGATCGTTTGGCTTCCTTATTTTTTTTCTTTTGCCATGTCTGTCTTCCATACCGTTATGTATTTGTTTTATGCTACTATTTACATGTATATTGCGGAATTTGCGTGGCAGGGGATGCAGGTCATTTTCCATTTTACGATTGTTGCAGGGACACGACTGTCCAATCAGGGACTGTCCATGGCACTTTGGGACAGCAGGTAACCCTGGTGACCATGCCCATGTCGCTGCTGGGGTTTCCACCTTTTCCATTTTCCGATCTGGGATATTTCCGGGACTCACATCTGCCTTTACAGGCCGACACATACAAGCGGTCACTATATAGCATAGAAATTCACTTGTTTGCCTAAATAATTTGCTTATTATTGTGGCAATTTCCTTGCTTATTCTGTTTATTGTGTCATTTCGGTATTTCTGTTACAGAAATAACCAATTCATGCTACCATTACATTACATACGGGATATCATTGTGTCCTACAATCGTAGCACATCAGCCATTTCTAATCGTTTTTGGGACACAACTGTCCATGGAGAGACTGCCCCAACCAAAGTGGGACAGGTGGTGACCTTAGTCGCTGCTCCTATGTCGGTGCGGCGCTGACATCTTGACTGTACACCTTCTCTGAGTGTAAACACTGACAGTGCATTGCGGGACGAAGGCGGTCTTATCGTATCCTTTGCTCCTTGGGCGGGTACACTTATGCCTTCGTGGCTTCTATTTGCTTCTCCGTTAATTTGGAGCAGGGGACTATGTTGCGTACTGTACGTGCGTTTCATTCTGCACGGGACCTGGCTGCTGCCATTACTATTGTGGGCGGACCGTGGCTGTCAGCACATTAGGTTGCTCACCTCATGCCGGCTTAGACACGCCTCCAGACGCATCCTACCTGGGCTCGCTCACGTACACTACGCACGTGTCTGTGATTCCGGTGCACTCTCATTAATATGTATATGGCGCTACTGAGCCGGATATTCCATGCACCGCCGGCGCAGGCCTTACGCCGGCCTTGCGCCGAGCTTCATGAATCCCGGGGTGAATTTAATTGACACTGTGGCTAGTTTTTGACTCCAGTTACGAAGTCTCTCAATAGGTAGTTCAGCCCAAGTCAGACTATGTATTTTCTTATTCAGGTATAAATTAAAAATTCTCAGTTGAAGACAAGGGCTATCAGGTCTGAAAATTCCCCGCTGAGAGAAAATAGGGAGACACATTTACATCTGTAAACAAAACGGTGTCTTTGGGCTTCAGTTCAAATAACTGACACAATATTCTACAATAGCATCTTAATAACTTAACCAAAAGCATTTTATTTTAGTTATGTGACCTTCATGACATTTGTTTAACTTACCTCCTCAGTATTGAACTTCATTTACTCTACAAAAAAGAACAATAAGCATTAGTTGTCCATAGAAACATAATTCATTTGCATTATAATTTCTTCACAGTGCCATACCCTGTCACCCTCACTGGTACCAGCGAATTGCCAGATCAAACTGTTACAGCGATCATAGGGTAAAAAGAAATACACTCAGCACATAGATAAACTTTCCTTCTACTTAGCCACAGCATTCACCCTGCCTCACGACAAACATCCTACTTAACTTTATTGGTTTAAACAGTACCTAAAAGTGTGCAGTAGGCCACTCACAATACACCACTGGAATATTTTAGTACACCTCGTGATCTGTGCCTCAGTACTGTTAAGCGTTTGGATAGCTACCTGATGGATGGAATTCAAAATGGATATGTAACATTATTTAAGGGGAGAACTAAGAAAATCACTATCGGTGGTCATTTAAAGAATACAGAGAACTGCACATAATACTCTGCTGGAGAAAACTGTACCACTTTTTTGGCACCTTGAAAATTGGTAAGTCAATAAAATACAAGAATTAGCTTACGTCAATGCAGATCACTCCCCCGCTGTTGAAGAGCAGTTTCAAAGTTGTTAGTCCCACTGTATTTTTATTTTAAAATTAAATTTCTGACAACGGGTTAACTTTTACTCATCGATATCTCAGTTCTCACCAACGCACCTAAAATTACAATGGAGATGCAGTTGGAGGAGGATCATTATAAAAAAACTCATTTGACTGCAACCTCCAATCACATCTCTGATGCATTTGGCATGTTTGGTGACAGGGTTCTTTGGGAAGATTTTTTTTTTTTAAATCAGGTACAAGTGTAAAATAGGGGCCGATGCGTGCCCCTGCACCCATGCCTAAATCCACCACTGGTTGCATTCATTTCAGCAGAATGGAAGCCTGGTATTCCTAGGTTAGGCAAGAGTTTTATGGCCCATTCATTCCTGCCCGTGAATCCTCATCAGCCCTCCATTTCCTAGCAGGATGCTAGGGACCAGGCCAGCTTGTTTGTCTTAGGGGGTGGTCTATCCTTTCCCCTTGGGAGCATCCCCCTCTCCCTTTGGTGGTTTCTCCAAGCCTGCAGTTGCTACCTCCCAAAGGTAAGTGTGCCTCCACATGTCAGTTTCCCCTCAGTTGCATATTGTGACTGCACTATGGCAGTGAGGGTTCAGATGGCTTAGAATTCCACTAGGTAAACACCTAGTGATCCCCAGTAGGTGTCACCCATGTGGTAAGCCACAGCTAACAATCTTGCCCAGGATGTGTGAGGAAGCAGTGGCCACTGACTCCCCTCTCCTGGCCATCTCCTACAGGAATCTGAACTGTTAATCAAACTGGTCACCTGCAGTGCAGTCAGGGCTTTCCCTTTTTATGCCACAGAGCTGAGAGCTTTGGAATTTCAGATGTAATCATACTTGGTCTCAAAATGGAATCTACCAGTACATGGGATTTATCTACATGATACAGTTCTGTTAGAGGTTTAGCCTTACTATAGCATATTTGTTTAGTTAATAAAGTTTCTTAGCTATTAAATGTAGTAGTTCTCATGACTTTTGTTTACTTTATTTCCTTGCTTTAAAAAACACACACTGCAAAGTCATTTCATTCCAAACCCCAGCTCCCAAAAAGACTAAACAAATGTTCAAGTGCCCAAGCTATTAAACTGACATGGCTAGGTAAGATTATTGCTAGAGTAACTGGAGATAGGCCAGATAGACCAGCAAAGACATTTGGCACACCTTAAATACCTGTTGTCATATCACATTCCTGTTAAATCTAGAATGTTTTGGGAGGGAACTCAGAGCAGATTCCCAGTAAGGATCATAGCATTTCCATCATTAAAAATGCAGACTTCATTATGCAGATGATGCAAACTAAGTATAAGGTTATGCATTTATCTCTCTCTGCATCTACCCCTCCATTCCCCTGATGGAAGACTTTCAAAGTTAGATTGCAAGCTATATGTAAAGTGTCCATTGACCACTATGAATATTCAGAAGGGAGACATTGATGTAAGGTGGATAGAGAGAAGTTGATGTAGCATGCCAGAAATATACTCTCACTATTTTAAATCCTCTAAACGAAATCAAGCATATAAGTTCTCTAATTGTATGTTTGGGCCCAGTTTAGTCAGGAATTGCAGAGTATTTGTCAAGGGCAGCTGCTTGGGTTTTAAATTTCTCCAAATCTTTTTGGGTTTCTAATAGCATGACTGGAATGGACCCCATTCCTAAGTCAAAGGATACTTAAAGTTCATGAAATTAGTATTGTTTCAATCTTTGATGTTAGCCAGAAGTGCTGTTTGCAGCACCCACAATGTGCCTGTAATGAATCCTTTTGCAGTCCATACGGAGTTACATGTATCAGTGACATATCTAAGTATGATTGTAAATTCTTTTTTATAAGACCCATTGCTCCTACTACTGTTAGGACTGTTTGGGTATCCTTCTTCTACATTGTCCTCATTTCTGCCTGCAAATTCTGGTATTTTTTTGACTTTGTGTCTCTCTGCACATAAGACACTGTAGTCACTAGGTGTAGTAATTTCAATGATCAATGCCACTTTTGTCTTCTTTTCCTAGACTACTATACCTGGTTTTACTCCCATCTATTTTTTGAACTGTTGGAAATGGAATATCCCATGTGATATAAACGTCATTGATTTCTGTAATACTTTGTGGCTTATGCTTCTGGTGCTTTTCATTTACTTCAATATTACAATACTTACACAATCCCTAATGCAACAGTCTTGCCACATTACTGTCTTTCAGTATACAGTCATTCTGCCATTAGTATATCACAACCAGCAACAAGATATGCAACTGATTCCAATTTTTTTTTTCCAAAAATACATTTGTCTGTTTCTCCCACATGTTCAACTGACTTTGTAAACCAGCTTGTATGTAGTCCACTATCTTGGTCCACCGATATTAACCTTTCGTCTTTTGGTTTAAATTCACCTCTCCTTAACCATTCTTCTATTCAATCCTGATGAACATGAGGTTGTTCCAATAGTGGGATACACTTAAAGCTATATTTATGCATTCTCCACATTTCTTGCCTTTTCATCAGGTCCTTCACCTTATATTCTTTCTTTTGTTTTTGGCACATTCAGCTGCTGCCTGATTTTTATCTACTTCTGGTTTGATTTCATTCCCTCTTGACACTGATATGTTTCTGCTAAACTAAGAAGGAAAGTAATCTCCTCATATTTTAAAACTTTCACTATGTTTGGGTCTTGCGAGGTCAGCAGATATGTATGCAGTCCTATGATTGAAGATCTATACATGTAATCAATTTCAAGGAGGCCCATGCCTCCTTCAGAATGGGGTGTATATAGTTTTGGTATGCACTGATTTTTATAAATCATTTGATGAGAATGAAGCATCCTTCTTGTTTTCCTGTCCAACTTATCCAACACCTTTTGGGGCCAGTCAATCACTCCAAAACTGTAAGTTAGGACCGAAGGACCAAATTGGTTTATAGCTTGAACTTTGTCCCTAGATGTCGACGCTGTTTTCAGTATTAATTATAGTCTTCTAAAATGCAAATATAAAAAAGATTTTTTTTAAAAAGAATGTTTTTTATTGAGTTGCTCTAAAAAGTAAAAAATATGGAAGAAGAGTGAAAACTTTGCAAAAGAAACACCAACAAACTGATTTCAGAAAAGCATTTGAGGT